>NC_051154.1:369668124-369728123 GCF_013339745.2 Dermacentor silvarum | reverse complement strand
CCAGACGGAGACTATGTCCTCACCCCCGCGACTTCAGTCCTGCTTTCCCACAATGTCTCCTTCCCACACACCGTCATTTCTGTAGCGGCCAATCAGACCTGTCTTCCCATCCTCAATTTCGGCCAGTGCCCTCAGGTACTTCCTCGAGGGATGTCACTTGCCACGTTGTCACCGTCCCACGAGTGCTATATTTCAGCACTATCTCTTGCTACATCTTCGACCAGTGCTCGTTCTGCGCCTTCTGCATCTGCCCCGGCCGACGACATTGCCAAGATGATTGCGCCGGACCTCGACCCCCAATCCGCCGCAGAGCTCCATGACCTCCTCGAGTCCTTCGCCGACATTTTCGACCTGAACGATCGCTCTTTGGGTCAAACTACGGTTGTGAAGCATCGTATAAATACCGGCGATGCGGCACCTGTTCGCCGACGCCCATACCGGGTGTCGCCCTCTGAGCGACAAGTTATCCAGAGCGAAGTTGACAAAATGCTTGCCAAAGGGATTATTGAACACTCTTCCAGTCCGTGGGCTTCCCCTGTTGTGCTCGTCAAAAAGAAGGACAACAGCTGGCGATTCTGCGTGGACTATCGTCATCTAAACCAGATCACCAAGAAAGATGTATACCCGCTTCCACGGATCGACGATGCTCTGGACTGTCTTCACGGTGCCACTTATTTTTCATCAATAGACCTTCGCTCCGGATATTGGCAAATTGCCGTGGATGAAATGGACCGTGAGAAGACCGCATTCGTTACACCTGACGGCCTCTATCAGTTTAGGGTAATGCCTTTCGGCTTGTGCAATGCCCCGGCGACCTTTGAACGTATGATGGACATGCTCTTGCGTGGATTGAAATGGTCCATCTGCTTGTGTTACTTGGATGACGTCATCGTATTCTCTCCAACTTTTGCGGCCCATCTTGAACGACTTTCATCTGTGCTTTCCGTTTTTCGCGCCGCTGGCCTGCAGCTCAACTCGTCCAAGTGCCATTTCGGTCACCGCCAAATAACCATGCTCGGACATCTCGTCGATTCGTCAGGCATTCGCCCCGATCCCGCTAAAGTTCGTGCAGTGCAGAATTTCCCTGTACCGACCTCTGCCAAAGATGTTCGCAGCTTTATCGGTCTTTGTTCTTACTTCCGCCGGTTTGTGCAAAATTTCGCGCATGTTGCTCGTCCCCTGACTGACCTCCTCAAGAAAGATGTTCGTTTCTGCTGGGGCTCTGAACAAGCGACTTCTTTCTCGCGCCTCATCACGCTACTCACCACACCACCTGTTCTCGCCCATTTTGACGCTTCTGCTCCGACAGAAATTCGCACTGACGCCAGTGGATACGGCATCGGCGCAATTTTAGCCCAACGCCAACGTGGGCACAACCGCGTTATCGCCTACGCCAGCCGCCTCCTCTCCCCGTCTGAGCGCAATTATTCGATTACTGAGCGGGAATGTCTCGCCCTCGTTTGGGCTGTGGGCAAGTTCCGACCTTACATATATGGTCGACCATTTACGGTTATAACCGATCACCACGCCCTTTGTTGGCTTTCTTCCCTCAAGGATCCCACCGGACGCCTCGGTCGCTGGGCCCTACGCCTTCAGGAATACACATACACTGTAGTCTACAAGTCGGGTCGTTTACATCAGGACGCCGACTGCCTGTCTCGTCACCCCGTCGATGCACCGAACGATTTAGTGGATGCCGCACCGATCTGCGTCCTCTCGCTTTCCGCCTTGAAATACATAGGGGCTGAACAGCGACGCGATGAATCGTTACGGCAGCTTATCGAACGCCTGCTCTCTGACCCGTCTGACCCATCCCTTCACATGTTCGTACTACAAAATGACACCCTGTATCGCCGCAACATGCACCCAGACGGGCCCGAGCTGCTAATCGTCATTCCGTCTCATCTTCAGCAGACTGTACTCCAGCAACTGCACGACGTTCCCACTGCTGGACACCTTGGCGTCTCTCGGACCTATGACCGAATTCGGCGACGATTTTTCTGGCCCCGTCTCAACCGCTCCGTCCGTCGCTATGTCGCCGCGTGTGAGTCGTGTCAACGCCGAAAACGACCTGCTGTACATCCCGCTGGTCTGCTGCAGCCTCTGGATATACCGACCGACCCTTTTTTCGCGTTGGCGTTGATCTTCTCGGACCATTCCCTATATCAAACGACGGAAATAAGTGGATTGCCGTCGCTACGGACTATACCACCCGCTATGCCATTACAAGAGCCCTTCCCACCAGTTGCGCTACAGACGTCGCTGACTTCTTGCTTCACGACGTTATCTTACACCATGGCGCACCTCGTCAACTTCTCACCGATCGCGGGCGATACTTTCTTGCCAAAGTCATCGACGACTTACTTCGATCCTGTGCTACTAAACACAAGCTTACTACAGCCTACCATCCTCAAACTAACGGTCTTACTGAACGCCTGAACCGGACAATAACTGACATGCTCGCGATGTATGTTTCCTCCGATCATCGCGACTGGGACACTGCTTTACCATTTGTCACGTTTGCGTACAATTCCTCGCGCCACGACACAGCTGGTTATTCGCCCTTTTACCTTCTATATGGCCGTGAACCGACCTTGCCTTTCGAGACTCTTCTTTCGACCACACTCGACTCGCCGACGGAGTACGCTCGTAATGTTATAACCGCAGCGACCCAGGCACGCCAGATTGCCCGTCTTCGTCTCTCTGCTTCCCAAACACGTCAGAAGTGCCGTTACGATCAGTGCCACCGCGATGTCGAATACGAACCAGGTGATCTTGTGCTAGTTTGGTCTCCATCTCGACGTGTCGGCCTTTCGGAGAAACTCCTTTCGCGATACTACGGCCCTTATCGCATCCTCCGCCAGGTGACGCCTGTCACATATGAAGTGTCTCCTCTGGATGCTACCGTGCCTTCACCTCTATCTGACGTCGTCCACGTCAGCCGCCTCAAACCGTTCCTTTCTGGAACCAGTGAGTCGCACCAGTAAGGTGCTTCTTCTGACGGGGGTAATGTCACAGTGCGTAAGGTGGAAAGAAGACATGGTTGGTGCCCTGGGAGACGACAAAGAAGATTCTGGGTTTTCGCTTCTCTGCGTAGCCATTAAAACCCGTCTGTAAAACCAGTACGTTTCTTCCTTCCCGTAACAATATATATATATGCTATCGTCCAATATACATTCAGTTGTTAGCGCTGTGTTCCGTCAGTTGCTTTCACCGTCCGTGTGCTTATGCGCTATGTACTGCGTAAATAAAGCATTGTGGACGTCTTTATCATGTGAGAAGCTTCTTCAACCTTCCCACTATCCAGCAGTGCGTCCAGTTCATGGTCTGCATCCTCAATGCTGAGGAGAAGTGTCAGATCGTCCCCTTCACAGTTGCCACTGCTGGGAGCTTTGACCAAATCGTAGAAACTAAGACAGTTCACGGTGAGCAAAAATTGGGCAGCTGTACGATAGTAGCATCCAGACACGATACAATGTTTTCGCACCATTAGTACAGATATAGACTTGCTGCAGCACAAAAAGAAACGAACGTAACTTTCCACAGGTCAGGGCGGGCGGCGTCACTGAAGCAGCAGAGCCGGCGCGACTCGCATCGGGCGACGTGTCAACGACAGCGCGCGCCCCCTCGCGGTTCCTTACCGGCGGCTTCTATGCGCCTCATAGGCGCTGCGTGCCGCTCGGCACACTTCCCCATTCTAGCCACCGTACCTTGCTGTAGTCTAATGGCGAATTCCATTGGGAGAACAGGAGCAGGGCGCCGCGCAGTGCGGAGGCGGGCGACAGCGCAGTGAGAGCAGGCACTCTCGACCCGCCACTGGAATACAGCGTGCATTCGGAGAGCAGGTGGGAGGGGGACGTGTGAGGAGAAATGCACCATGTGACTAAAGCAATCGACGTCCCATTCTCTTCAGGTGAGCGGCAAAACACGCGTGATTGTCTTGTAATCTGTCGGGCGTAACCATGTCACCGTTTGCGGCCACGTACTACATACTTTTGTGCAACGTCGACGCATCCCACAAATTGTCCGCCTGCGAAGATCATCTGAAACTGCAACTTGAACCTGAAGTTGAGCTCCAGCAGCTTTCGCTGCTGTCACCGTCGAGCGTCTCAAGCACTTCAGCAAGGCGACGACGCTTTGCTGCCGCTGTCCCCCGCGCATCCAACGAGAAGCAAGGCGGACTAGAAATGCCAGGATCTGTCGCTAAATCGCTGCGAAGCTCGCTCGTATCACCGACGTCAAAATCAGCGATGCCAAAACGCCAACTACACTTGGCTGCCGCCATTGCCGCCGCGCGCGCCGGCTGAAGCAAAATAAAAAGAAATGAGGAGGATATGACGGTTTAAGTGACGTGACTTCCTCCGTACTCCGCTTTTCAGGCGAGAGCAGTCCGGACTGCCCCGGCTGCTCTCGGCGCAGCGAAACTGCTCTTGTTCTACCACTGGATGACGGCGCTCCCACTCCTGTTCGACCACTGAAACACGTCGCCTCTGGAACGAGCACTTTCAGCGTGCTTTTGAGTGCTCCTGTTCTCCCAATGGAATTCGCCATAATAGTGCAGTGATGTCTTGTCCCAGTGCAGAAGGAGCGCAGGAATACGGAGGGGACAGACGGGTCGCCGCGGGAGAGCGATCAAACGCGCGCGCAGCCGTCCTCGCTCGCTTCGGTGAAGTGTCTGGCGGATGACGCATGAATCTGGCGTGTCATTGGCCTGTCGCTAGGTAACGCAAGAAAAATAAGTCGCTAAGTTTAAGTTCATTTATACGCAAAACGTTTGTTTTCGCGGCAAAGAATAAAAAAAAAATTAAACAATGTCTGGTAACCTAATTTCACTTTCTTTTTTTCGATGCTCGCGGCAGCTAACGTTCAGTATCAATACTATTGACCCTTTTCGCGGAGCAGTTTGCTCTAGAGGAACGAGATGGCGCTTTCGGCCGCGCGCCATACGTTGCCTCAGCAAATGCGCACGAATACGAAAACATTACTGCTTCTACCCTGCTACTCTGCGATCAGCTGTCGAAAATGCAACTGGGTGTGCGCTAATGCACTGTGCCCAATTCATACTGCAAAATGTGTAACGATAAAGAGAATACGTGTGCGGTACTTCGCTGCAAAAACAGTGATTTACATATTAATGAATGGAATCAACCTGTGTCGCCGCTGCTACATAAGGACTGCCTGTGTTGCCGCCCTTCACGATGCACGGCTCTCCTCAAGGATAAAAAAAATATAATTCATGCGCCAGCGCTGTATAGCTAACCTCCAAAGAAAGGACTTCAACTCCGGAACGTCTGCACTTGGGAGTGAGTACCGCTCGTTACAAAATGAAGTAGTGCCACTTACTGGCATAGTTAGTTTCCCACACGTTATCTACACACATCCACCCTTACTCGCACGAAAACTTACGCCCACCCTATCACCAACGTGTGAGTGAATAGGCGCACACTTGAATCAATGTGCCGAAGCATGAGTGACGGCGACTACGCCGACAAGACACGAATGTTGGAAGCTGAATGTTTCGTGACGGTCCACCGAGTAAGCGAGGGACTAGCGATAATACGTCTTTGCTACGAGCTACCGCAAAGTACAGAACATTTATATTCCAAGCTTTGTGCGCAGCAAGAACAAATTTATCGTAGCAGAGCTCACCCGCGAGTGATTACGCTGAAAACAAACAATAAGATAGTGGCCGCACTGAGGAATTTTACTGAGTGAGAAATATGACAAGCCGCTGGTTCAAAATGTTTGCCAAATAAAGAACGCAGAGCGCAGAACGCAGAGGTATACGGCGTGAGCAGCGTATACGCTGCTCACGCCGTTTGGACAAGGCGTAATGAGCTCTGAAAGCAATTACATGGTCTCTAAAGCTGTGGCCAAAGCTTCGTGTCGTGCACGCAGTCGCCGTCTACGATACGCGTCGAAACAGAGGTTTGCTGCGCCGCGCCGGCGTCACGCGCTTGCATTGTAAACGCGAAGGCAACGGCAGGCGGCTGAGGCAAGCAATGGATGCGTCACTACGTGATCAAACATGGCAGCGCCCACGGGAGCGCCGCGAAATAGGTCAATAGCTTGACGTGTTTGCTGTTGCCGATTTTTGCCGAGTGTCCCCTCTTGTTAAATTTATTTTCCTATGCGCAAGTGACTCAGCCCGACTCGTCTGGCTGAGAAGCGGCCAAATATCATCGATAGCCTTGCACGCGCCCCAGGCATCCACTTGCGCGACGAAAGCGCCGGCACTGCCATCTCTTGTTCACTTCGCTGCTTATTCGCACCGCGAGAGGATAAAGGGACTTTACGAGAGGAAACTTCAAGGCGCCGCCTTGCGTACATTGCGTTTTATAAATTAAAATGTCGCCGTTGTCATAGCCTTTGATGACGCGAAACGTCATTAGTACTGATTACAATACAAACGCAGTAGTGAAAAGTGCAAAACGTTGCAGAAAGTTTCTTAGTTTCAACCAATATCATTTCTAATAAACGTGTTTTTATTAAAAATGATGGTTCAAAATACAAATGCCAACACCACCCGAGAGCGATGCAAATGCTATGAGCACGCGTTGTGAAAAAAAAAAGATTTACATGGCCCCAAATGACACGGAAAATGCGGCGATATGCATGCCTCTCGACTGCTATTGCATATGGCCACTCATTACCATAATTTGCGCGGCTCGTCGCACCACAAATTATGGCGGAAAATCTCTGCAATGGCGGCCCAGCGCAACGTCACGCAACGTCAGGCAACGTCAAATTGACGTTTACGAAACGGCCCTTCCTGTGACGCTCTTCATGGATATTCCTTCAGCCAATCAACAAGCTGACATACCGGCTATCTTGGAACGCCACCACATATTCTCGAAATTGCAGATGCATTGCACGGGTTTCGGCACGCTACCGTCCACATTCTTTTTAAAGCGCTGAAGTCGCAATATAGGTTCCGAGGACCACAAAAAAGTATTAGTCGATAAAATTTGCAGATCGACGTCCCGTTTCGTCATTCTGATGAAAACGCAAAATTGCATTTTGCGAAACTTCCGTTTCCCGGAACAAATTTAAAAACACCTGACCTCTCGACAGCCAATGAGAGAGTCAACATGGCGGATAATGGCGGCCCTGCAGCCGCCATGCGTGTTGAGAATAGAACCTCAGAGCGAGTGCTGGGGGTGTATCAGCCCTGATTGCATGTGTCATCGAGGGCTCCAGAGTAATCACTGATGCCCGCGGGTATTCCAGAATGTATTACATAATTCGCGTCGCGCATACATGCAATCAGATTACACAAGGTTCGGTGACAGCAGACAGTGGATAGAACCGTCGATAACTTTCGAGAAACTTCCGATACATGCAGACGCGTCCTGCGCGGAGCGATAACACTTGTTATACGGTGAAACGCGGTCACCCGGGAAAAATAAACAAGTACACATGTCAATAGATTCTACGAATGCCACCTTTTTCACGCCCATATATATACGTACATAGTATATCACCTAAGAACCCGTTGAGTTTCTGTCTCTTTGCATCAATAAAAATAGCAGCGGCTGCACAGTGAGGCGCAGAACTCCTCAAACTTATTTTACCGCCAGTATGAAAGCCAGTCAATCCAATTTGCGCATTTGTAGGCTTTAAAAATATTTAACTTCATCAAGCGAAACTTCGACTCATCAGCGCGTGATCGAACTCGGGCACTCCACGCCATCTGGCAGAGGGCGCATCAGATAAGTTGGATGGCACTTGGTGGCGGCACAGCTGAGTCGACAGCGACAAAGCGACTCCCGTCCCACCCCTCTTACGGCTACCTACACTGTTCTTTATGATATTGATACCTTCGGGAAGAAACTGTGGAGTGCGTCCAAAGTTCAGAATAGGGATACATGCCCGGTTCGCAGAAACAGTCACAACAGAGTGAGGGAGGGCTACCTGCCTTGTTAAAAGAGCGTCTAGGGAAGGAGAGATGACGTAGTCGCCGTCACAAATGGCGGAATCTGAGGTCAGTGTGACATACGTCGCGGCGGCTGGTCGAAGACGAACAAACTCGGCGACACATAAACGCGGCTGTGACTCGGTGGGGAGACTGGGTACAGAAGCAAGTTCCAACTGGAGAAGGATAGAAGAGCAGTCGATGAGGGCAGAATGGGTACTCAGGAAGTCGTGGCCGAGGATGACTTCATGTGGACACTGCTTCAGAATGGCGAATAGAACTGAGGTCTGGTGGCTGGCGAAGCTCACAGGCGCAGTGTACATCCCAACGGCGCAAGATGTACCGCCGTCGGCTCCACGAACGACAGGCGACGCCGCGGGCGTCAGAACCTTGCGGAGACGACGAGAAAGGCGAGCGCTTATAACCGATAGTTGCGCCCTCCCCCCCCCCCCCCCCCCCGTGTCTATGAGCGCCGAAACAGGCACTCCGTCCACTTCTATGTCCACAAGATTTTGTCGGGTGGTCAGGATCAACAGAGGATTTCCGGGTCGGTTGGTCAATGCAGCATCACCTCCGGGAGCTCCACCGGTCAGTTTTCCGAAGAGCGACGGCGAGGGTATGGCGACGGTGAGCGACGGGCAATCGGTGAGCGAGAACGCCGGTTCTGTGGGGACGGCGAGCGGCGATCGTAGTGTGGAGTCGGAGCAGCAACATGACAGTGCGGCAGGTCATGCGGGCATGAAAAGGCGAGGACCGGCTGTCTTCCGGGCGGTAAGCGTACGCGGGACGAGGAGACGAAATCTGACGATAGCGACAATGGCGGAAAATATGACCTACTCCATGGCAATTAAAGCATATTGGCTTGTCGTCATGTGTGCGCCACTGGTTTGGTTCGTGGTATCGGAGGTAGGTCGATTGTGGGCGTGGAGGTCGAAAGAAATTGCCGACCATAGGGCTACTTACAGAACAGATCCGACGGATGCCTGCGTTCGCCAGCTCATCGCGTACGACAGCCTGAATGAGAGATACTGCCGGGCGGGACTCGTCGTAAGAACGTATCGGAGGAACCGACGGAGACGCAGCCTCAATCTCGCGCCGGACAAGACGCAGCAAGTTTTCGGCACCAGGTGGCTGGACGTCTTCACACGATGAGCTAGCGGTGGTATGAGGGAGCCGAACGAATTGTTGTGAGACACGACGGCTCTTTGCTTCTTCAAAGCGTCGGCACTCTCTTATAATGTCGTCGACCGTCGAGCAGTCCTTCTGTACGAGTAAATTAAAGGCGTCGTCTGCGATGCCTTTAAGAATGTGGCTGACCTTGTCAGCTTCGAGCATCTTGTCACCGACCCGCCGACAGAGTGCTAATACATCTTGAATGTACACAACGTACGGTTCACTAGATGTTTGGGCCCGGCACGAAAGTTCCTTCTTGGCGGCTCGCTGGCGGCCAAGTGGCTTCCCAAAGAGTTCCTGCAGTTTTTGCTTGCAAGTGTCCCAACTGGTCAATTCCTCCTGGTGTGTTCGGAACCAAATACGGGCCGTTCCCTTGAGGTAATAAATGATGTTAGGCAGCATTATAGTCGGGTCCCAATGGTTGCTCTTGCTGGCGCGTTCGTATTCGATTAGCCAGTCTTCAACGTCCTTGTTGTCAGTGCCCGAGAAAGCGCCAGGGTCCCGGAGTTGAGTCAAGACAATAGGTGCTGTGGTAGCCGAAGCCGAAGCAGCGGGCCTCTCAGTCGACATGGTCGAAGGGCGCACGAGATTTCCGCTTCGAAGTTCCGTGATGTGCTGATGAAGTACCCCGAACCTCCACCAATATGTTACGGAGAGATTTACAGAAAAGGGGGTTCATTTACACTATGTACAATGAGACTAAATGTTGGCCAGCAACAACAAAGATGGCGAACCACAGTTTCACATCTTCCTCGTCTCGTCGGCTCTATGCTTCAGCAACTTCTTTGTCCGCCGGACAACTGGCTCATAACAATATCCTTATTTGCAGATTATTGCTACATATTCTAGGCATGGCGAAGAATAATTTAATGCTGCTGAGCACGAGGTCGCGGGATCGAATCGCGGCCACGGCGGCCGCATTTCGATGGGGGCGAAATGCGAAAACACCCGTGTACTTAGATTTAGGTGCACGTTAAAGAACCCCAGGTGGTCCAAATTTCCGGAGTCCCCCACTACGGCGTGCCTCATAATCAGAACTGGTTTTGGCACGTAAAACCACATAATTTAATTTTTTAAAGAATAATTTAATACCGTTGTCATGTTCATACGGCATATTATCATCATCAGCCTATATTTATGCCCACTGCAGGACGAAGGCCTCTCCCAGTGATCTCCAATTACCCCTCTCTTGCGCTAGCTGATTCCAGCTTGAACCTGCAAATTTCCCAACTTCATCAGCCCACATATTTTTCTGTAGTCCTCGACTGCGTTTCCCTTGGTATCCATTCTGTAGCTCTAATGGTCCATCGGTTATCCATCCTACGCATTACATGGCCTGCCCAGCTCCATTTTTCCCTCTTCATGTCAACTAGAATATCGGCTATTGCGGTTTGCTCTCTGATTCACAGCGCTCTCTTCCTGTCTCTGAACGTTAGGCTCAACATTTTTCGTTCCATCGCTCTTTGTGCGGTCCTTAACTTCTTCTCGAACTTCTTTGTTAACCTCAAGGTTTCTGCCCCATATGTTAGCACCGGTGGAATGCAATGCTTGTACACTTTTCTTTTCAACGACAGTGGTAAGCTCCCATTCAGGATTTGGCAATGCCTGCCACCATTTACTTCTAGAAGTGGTTAAGAGATACTCAGATCCCAGATGAGCAAAATCTATCTGAAGCAGGCTAAGAGGACCTTAATGGCATGATGCAACGTAGGGACACAAGCACATGCATGTGTTTCCGCAGTAAGAGGACCTTGTGTCAAAAAAAAAAACCAGGGCGCTATTTTACACACCGTTTGTTAGCGATCAGATACCCTTCCTGTAGAAGGCGAGCGAGTGAGCGCGAAACTGAGAGGGAGGGCTGGAAAAACCAGAACGGAAAAGAGGACGTCAGGTTCTCTCGCGTCGAAGCGCGCAATTGGTGTCGGAAACCAGGTGTCCGTGACGCAGTTGGCGAGCCACAGAGGGAGAGAGACCCCTCTCGCAGCGGATCGCGCGTTGGACAGCCACCTGTGCCCGAAACCACGTGTCTGTGACGTAGCGCCTGTCAGATAAGTGGAAAGAGGCTCATTTTCGCTCCGACGTTGCCATGGGACAGCCGCGTGTGGTTCGTTGCCCGAGGGGCAGCGAATGTACGAGGAACAACGCCCTGAGCAGCGGCGGGAATGCGACCGTTCAACATTCACAAGTTCAACATTTCAAAGTTGGAACAACACGTTGGACTCAAGTCCAGCCCCGTGAAAGTGGTGACTAGCGAAGCCGCGTGGGCGGCATCGACGGCGGTGGCGACGAAACACACGGCAGCCGCAAAGCAAGCGATAGTGTTGTGGCTAGACCTACTTTCGGCTAAATAAAACGTTCAAAACAACTCGCAACCACCAGGGTGCTCTCGCTCGCCGAAAAGACACGCGGCGCGATTCTTCTCGTCGCACGTGTGCTGGTGCAAAACATTTTCGTGTAACTCTGTGTTGTACGTGCAGTCGTACTGCCGTGATGCCCAACACAGCTTCGCTGGTCAACCACCTTCACAGGGTGAAATAGTGTCAATGTTTTCTTCACGCGTGCCTCCAGAAACTTCTCTGGTGCTCCACGTCGCTCTTGGCATGGCGCTTTCCTACGAACGCGAGTGACTCATCGGGAAAGGCGCTGGCGCAAAAGCAGACGTCATAAAGGGTGATAAACGAAACGCGTTCGTCCCATAAAACGCCAATCGCACGTGCCTTAGGCATATTTTTTTTTGCATGCGCAAAAAATAGTGTGTATCATGTTGTTAGTGAATGTACCCGTCGTCTCTTTGTTGTGTTAGGTGGATGCGCTTTTGTGCCTGTGGTGGACTACAGGCACATCTCATGCCCATCTATACTGGTTGATCATTTTACAGCGCAGCTGTTTACGTGTAGCCCACGTATGCATCCCCCGTGTGCGCTCCCAGGGGGCGGTATCCTGGCCGGCTGACGTCCATATCACGGCGCGTGAAAGTAATGGAGGCGATACGATTGGGCAGGATTGTGGACTTGGCCTGCGCTTCTTTGGTTATAATGTTACGCGCAATCGTGGGGAGAGGGGGAAAGAGTGGCGACAGCGCGAGTGCACGTGGCCTGCGCTTCTGTGGCCTCGGAGGTGCCGGCGCAGCTGCAGCAGCAGCTGCGGCAGGTGCATGAGAGGTGCGGTCAGCCGGGGCGTTTGTGTCGGCGTAGTGTGGTGCCGTATGAAAAAAAAATTATTTCTGATTGTATGCAGCCCATGTATGCAGCCTAAACAGCTTTGCTGGTAATCCGTCCCCATATGAATGTTGCGGCCCCACGAATGGTTTTAGGTTTTACGGAATTTTTAAAAATCACCTGTTGCAGATAACATAACTCTAGTCCCGAAGCTCGATAATTCAGTGAGGCGGACAATAATTGCACGAGATATCAAAACATATTGAACTCATGACAAAAATGTTCACTATATTATTCCCTAAATTATTACTTTACGGCACATATTGCAATTTACGAATTGTAGCCGGTGGGTTTGCAAGGCCTATCCCGTTGGAATGAATTTCCAGAATGACATGAGCTTGGAGATATGCGTCTTCACTTTGCCGGAAAATGCACTGTTTCGTTCAAATTTTTGACAAACACTCTCCTAGACATTAGAGCACAAAAGTAGCTGGAATGCCTGTGTATTTGTTGCACCGTTTGGGAAATAATATCTAGAAACTTGTGTTGTTCTGGAAATTCATTTCAAGTGGATACGTCTTGAAAGCTCACCAGCTACAATTAGTAAATTGCGATATATGCTGTCGTGTAATTATTTAGGAAGTTTATTAGTGAGTTTTCGCAAATAAGTTGAATATGTGTTTCGATTTCTCGTGCTAGTTATGTCCGTCACTTCCAATAATCTACCTCAAGGTCAAGAAGTATGCTATCGGCAACAGTCGATTTTTAAAAGTTCCGTAAAACATAAATATGATCAACCTGTGTAGCATATACTGCATATAGCTTTTAAGAAACCGCTGCGGGGCTCTCATCAACAGAAATAGCAGTGGTCGCGCGGTGAGGCACAGATCTCCCGTTTGCGTATGTATAACCTTTCGAAATATTGAATTTGGTAAAGCAAGAACTCCATTCTTCAACGAGTATATTATATAAGCTGCTATGCTGGGTATGTTCTTCTCTTTATTTCCTTTCAGTTAATTAGTTCATACACCGCAATTCGGCCGGTTCAGGTGGATTGCCTTAAAAAGCAAATACTTGCACGTCAATCTGAAATGTCCTTAAAACGTGGTACGAATGCATTGGCCTTTCCGTCAACAAATCGGGATGGTCTTAACTAGAACGCCGATGGATTCGTTTAGGACATTGTGGCGGGTCTTTTGAAAATGGTGCATCTTAGGAGTCTTGCTAACCCAGCACGAATTTTCTACTGCTCAGTTTTCATTTCGCTAGGGCAAGTAGTGCCCTAAATGAGTAATATAGCAAATTAATGAACAGTTTTCATTAACTATTAAGACTTAGCGCTTCTACATGCACGTAGTGCCCGCCTCTGTAGGTAGTCCACCCGACCATGTCAGAGAGCGCTATATAAAGGTTTTCACAATGGCGCTTCCGACGGTCTGGCGTCAAGAGTGCGTGTCAGTGTTGCCTGTTTGGTCTGGACTGTGAGCTTGCCTTGCTTGCGTTGCGGAGTGGTAGCTTTTCTTCGATGTATCCGTTTATTTTGTCACGATGACTTTCGCTCGTAAATAATTCCATATACTCATCAAAGTCTGCAGGCCAGCACTGTAGAGTTTATGCGTGCACAACCAACAAGCGGAAATAAGATTTTGGGGACTATAGTGTGTCCAGAACACAGCACTCTGCGAGAGCACTGCCGATGTGGCATGCTCCCGCTGCTCTGGTTTCCTGCATCACCTGAGGGCTTAGCATTTCAGTCTAATATGAGCCAATGCACACATCAGTTAAATAACGCATTTTGATAACCCTTTCGGTGCATTTCCCAATAGATTGCGAGAATTGTCAGATCTTCGATGCAATAATTTCTCGTATGTAGTGGCAGAGGCTACATTTGTTAATCTTCAAACACGACTTCATACCAGTGCTTATTATGAACGGAGGTCACACGGCACACTTTTGATCGTGATTGAGCCCGATCTGGGTCAAATTTTTCGGTCGCGATTGGCTTCTTTGCTCAATTTGCATAACAGATTGAACAAGTCGAACATTCCGAACAGATCGCGCTCGATCGTGATCAAAAGTCGCCGTGTGACACCGGTATGAGGCAAATTGAAGCATTCTGTAAGAGAACTAGTCGGCAAATACACTTGGCAATGATCTGGAAAATCATGTGCTGTGGAAGGTGTATGCAGCCCCTGCGTCCGTGGAAAACATTGCCTCTGCGTTCACACGCGCCCTGCGCGGCCCTGCACATAAAGATAATTTCGAAATCTAGCACCTAGCTGTACAGTTTCACTGGCATCTTGATCACTGTCGCGTGTCGGTTCGCTACAGGTACCGCGGTGCTCGAGCGCCACGCTTCTGCTTTGACATTGGTTATAAGCACCCTGCGCCGCACCAGATCCATAAATTTTGCATGATTGAGCTGTGAGTTGCGTCGGAAGCGCATGGAGTAACCACCGCCTATCTACCAACCGCTGACACGCGTCGGCGGGCCGCTGGCATTTGTTCTAAGCATTGCCGACAGCTAATTACGCGCCTGCTTTTGCTAACTGAGCTAACCCTCAACCACGAACGTAATTGTGATCAGATTCAATCGATGATACGGTCACATGTGCCCAGCAATAACAATGAAATATACTGCTGATTAGCACGCTAGGTCTCGACGAAGCAGACGCGGCTGTCGCCGCTACCGACGACGAAACACCGCATCCACTGGCTGGGCTTGCTGTTGCCATTGCACACCACACTGAGTGTTCACGCGAGCACGTGAAACATGTAGCAAGTCAAGCGGCACAAGACAATCAAAGCGGAAGAAAGCAATCGAAATAAGGCTCGGCGAAGCGAAGTGCGGCCGGCCTGCTCTCGCAAGGCTCAAATTGCAAAATGGCAGCATAACATGTTCTGGCGCTAGACGTCGCCCGTGTCGGGCAATGGCGCTACAGAAACGTCGGTTGTGAAAAAGTCTATACTCTCATATCATCAGCCTATATTTATGTCCACTGCAGGACGCAGGCCTCTCCCTGCGATCTCCAATTACCCCTGTCTTGTGCTAGCTGATTCCAACTTGCACCTGCAAATTTCCTAACTTCATCACCCCACCTAATTTTCTGCCGTACTCGACTGCGCTTCCTGCTGTAGGTATCCATTCTGTAACTTTAATGGTCCACCGGATATCCATCGATCTTACGCATTACATGGCCTGTCCAGTTCCATTATTTTCTCTAATGGCAATTAGAATATCGGTTTCCACGTTTGCTCTCTGATCCGCACCGCTCTCTTCCCGTCTCTTAAAAATAGCCCTAACATATTTCATTCCGTCGCTCTTTGTGCGGTGCTTACCATGTCTCGAGCTTCATTGTTACCTCCAAATTTCTGCCCCATATGTCAGCACGGTAGAATGCAATGATTGTAACTTTTATTTTTCAACGACAGTGGTAAGCTCCTAGTAACGGTTTGGCGATGCTCGCCGTATGCACTCCAACCCATTTTTATTCGTCTGTAAATTTCCTTCTCATGATCAGGGTCCCCTGTGAGTAATTGACCTAGGTAAAACGTACTCCTTTACAGACTCTAGAGGCTGACTGGCGATCCTGAATTCTTGTTCCCTTGCCAGACTATTCAAATTATAATTGTCTTGTGCATAATTATCTTAAACCCCGCTCTTACACTTTATCGGTTAAGGTCCTCGGTCATTTGTTGTAATTCGTCTACATCGTTTGCTGAATAGGACAATGTCAACTGCAAACCGAAGGTTGCTGAGATATTCGTCGTTGATCCTCACTCCCCCATGACTCCTGCAATTTTTTTAATACAGCGGAACTGATAAAAGGAACAGTTATTCAAAGTAACGCAGAACGCACCTCCTCGATCCAGCTTCACAACATGAGTCCCGCTGTCTTTTCGCCTATCAGAATCAGTGCTTCTGAACCGGTTTCCGCCGCCGCGCCGAGATCTGCGCATGCGCCGTGATAACGATTGGATCTGCGCATGCGCTGACCTTGAGGCAGCAGCTATGTAAGCGTGTGCGCGGCGGCGCTCGAACAGTAGAAGCCATGGGACGCCCAAAGATAGTTCGTACTCCCGAAGAAGAGGCCGCGCTTCGCGAGGCATTGCTCACTACTAAGCGGGGGAAGCAGCTGGCAACGGCAAGCCGATCATGAGTACGCAGCCAGAGCGGCCGAGACCTGGTTGTATATGTACATGGCCATATGACAAGTTACATTAGCCACGTTTCAACCTAGCAACAGCCAAGTTACAACCTAGCAACAGCCAAGTTACAACCTAGCAACAGCGAAGTTACGACCTAGCATCAGCAAAGTTACAACCTAGCATCAGCCATAATAAGCCCCTACGATCGCCCAACTTCGCTGTTTCAAGCCTTGCGCGGCCGAGTGCAAGGTTGAGGTGGCGGTCCCACTCCGGCGGCACGTGCTCGGTATTTTAGTCCTTGTTTGCGGGCGCACTGTGCTTCCTGCGCTCATTGGACAAATGTGAACTTTATTGCATTAAAAAGCTTACTTCCTCCGCTTTCCAATGATACCTAGTATTATTGCCTAGCCTGAAGCTTACCTAACGGCAGTCAAACAGTGGGAGCAACAAACGGCGTTTTGCTGTACTAGCCTCCGCTGTACTGCCATTCCGACTAAACTGTTGAACATAACAAAATGAAATTTGCTGTGTCTTTAAAGGAAATGTTATACAAGGTTTCTATGAAGAGAAATTGCTTGTATAGCAATTAGAAATTGATATAGGCGCCAATAAATATGGGCAAAACTACAAAAGTTTATGAATGAATATCTTTTTTCCTTTTAAACTCAGGGCAACATATTTAGTGGTTCTCTAGGGTACAGTGTACTTATCATCTATGCAAAGTTGTTTTGTGTTCTAATGAACAGTTCGTGAGGTATTATTAGTTACATTTGGCAATTTATGACTATACTTGGTCACGCATGACTGACGACGGGACAAAACTATTCGAGCTGAAACTCTGCAATTTTCAATAATCAAGCAGGAAGCCCTTATATGAAATTCTATGCAGAGAAAATTTGCTTATGTTAACTAGGGAATCTACCGAAAAGTAGTGAATTTAGCTAATTTATCTGCTTACCAGGTCCGTGCAAATTCACATTCTTTTTAATGTACACGCTAATTCACAACAATTGTTGCACATTACTATAACCATACAGTGTCATGCAATTACTATCACTCACGAGTTTTAATAAGCAGTCCTTGAAACAGAAGATTTTAAATAAATAATAAATCTCACTGCCGATTTTTGGTGGTGGCGCCATCTGTGTAGAAAGATATCAAGCTGTTTCACGTCAGTTCCAATTTTTGTCAAACGTGGCGCCACTAAACATTACAAAGCGGGCCAAACGCCGAGGGAATTCTTTCTCCAGGTTTGAGTGTTTGGCTCAGTTTAGTGATGGCGCCTTCCCCACTTCCTTCAAGCACATGTGTCTGCAACCACGCCTTCAATGTAGTCCTACATGAGTTCACTAACTTGTGGCTGCGGGGAGAGAAATAAAGAAAGAAATGAAGCGCCGTGCATGGTACATCATGAGTGCATGCCAGATAGCCAGCAGGTTAGGCTATTGTGCCATTGTGCCAAGGAGAATTGCAAATTGCCCTCCTCCCTCTATTTTGCAGGCTCGTACGACGATATCTGGAAACTTGCTTTCCCCATGCCATGAGGTGCGACGTGTGTGGCAGGGTACTGTGTTTGACAATTGTAAGCGACGCCGGTGGAACGATAGGATTAGCAACAAAGAATGAGCGAGCCTTAAAGACTGCAGCGAAAAGTGCTGATGGGTGCGCGACCTGCTGCATTTCAAGCCGCGTGCTACTAAGCAAATGTCACGTGTTCCGACGCCCAGTGAAGTTTTGAAACACGTGATTTCCAGAGGTGCATTTCTCGTTGAAAGGTGTATCGTATTTATCCGCGTAATCATCGCACTCGCATAGTGGTCCCCCCCGCCCACTTACTTTTCTGAGTGATCATCGTACCGTTGAAAATCACTGTATAGTGACTGCAGTTTGCTTGTTGTGGTGCATGGCAGCCGACTGAGCAGAGTATTCTGCCATTTCTTTCTGCCATTGCATGCACAACAGAATAGTCTCACATGTGCTCGAAAGTCTCCGAATTCAGCAGACAAAAGTTGAGAGAGATAACTGAAAGCATGGACAGCGCGAAAAAGGCAGACAACACGTGCAGAATTTACACTATATAGATTGATGACTATTAGAAGAAGTACTTCTCGGAAATTTTGTTTGTGCAGTCCCGGCTTCTGTAGATCATGTGATCTTATGCCATAGGCTAATGTGAGGACTAGATATTGGACGCCTGTGTCACGAAAACGGCTGTCGGCGAAACATGCACACCTTCTGAGGGCTGCGCGCAAGGCTGTGCGCGAGTGCTTGCGATGGCCATCGTAATCATAACGCTGGCGCGATGAGCGCTAGCAGCGGTGAGCGCGTGTGAATTTCCTAAAGCAAACGTTCTGTGCAACCGCTTCATTTACCATTCCTCTGTGCCGCGGCTCTAGAACTCGAGTGACGTGATCTCCAAAACCATTCGCGGGCTATCTAGCGGGTGCGCCATCGTACCCGTGACCGCGCGATTATGCGCGCAATTTCTACCCCAATAAAGCAGCCTAACCCCGTTAACTATGCTGTCTATATGATAGGGGCCCGGAATAATAACTTTTGTCACCGAATCGAATACGAATGCAATGCAGCCAATGAAAAATCGAATCGAATAATGACTATGCGATTCGAAAACCGAATAGAACAGTACATTATTTGATTCGTTCACAGTAATGCATATTCGCACCCTACTAGTATTTCCTTTCCAGAAAACTTATCTCCACTGTGCACCTGCAACTTACAAATGTATGGCTGCTGTCCCGTGACAGAGTTCTACGACTACCAGGCCCATAGCCAGAGCAGGGGGGAGGTGCCCTAGGGGCCCGGGCCCACCCCTAAATTTCCATCTTACCGAAAATAATTACTGCAAAATATGTGCTTTCCTATGTGCAAGAAGACGGCGAAATAGGATGCAGCGGAATCCGCCACCTCTAGCAGCAAGAAAGCTAAAAAAAGAACGGTCCTTGTCAGGACCAACCATATTGATGCCTCTGTGGATCTTTTGCACTGAATGCGTTCTTCCATTCCCGTCACTCTCTGAGTTTTGTTTTATTTGTTTAATATTTTACATGTCTGCTACGTGGACAGGTGAAAATAATGCACGCATTGCGCCTACGACACGACGGGAAATCTTGTGCGGCACTGAAAGTACAAGCATGCATCGAGTTCTGCACCAGAACTACACTTAGCTTCTGCACATCACGTTGCGCATCTCTCTCAATGCCACCCTGTGAGGAAGAAATTCCAAAGTAGTACAAAAAAATTCAGAGCCCTTCCACTACTGTGAAGATGGAATCCCGTGAAGCTGTGAGAATGGTGGGTCTGCTGTAGTGAATGTTGCTATAGTGAATTTATATATTCATCATTGACAATATTGAGCGTCCTCGGCATGTTCGTCAAAAAGCAAGAAAACCAGCATTTTTTTTTCACCGGCGCGATGGTCAAGTAGTGCATTTGCTGCGCCAAGTCCGCCCACGATGCGCTCCGCATCGCGGGCCGGATCTTCTGCCGAGGCGTTGGCGCGACGCCGACGAGATCTCTCCCGCTCCTGCTCTCGTAGGCTCATACCCCCATATCCAACGCGAGTATGAGCCACACGTGATTTCTTCCTTACCTTCCTCCTTTCTCTCTTTCCTTGCCAATTTTGCTATATACCAAGTGAACGAGACGCCACAAAATAGCTGCCTACTTCCGGTGTACACGGACGCGGAACCTAGCATGTAATAGCTTCGCTGCAACACAGTCGCTTCTATGTGCCTTCTCGGTGGGCCTCTTGCGAAAGCTGGGCCGGTATCTTGTAGCGATGCCTTTCGGTAATAATGACTTTTCGCGCTTTGTCAGTGGTCAGCGCAACGGTCCGCTCGCGTTATCAACGGGATCAGCGGCTGTGAGCGGTGGATGATAAGACTGGTATGGAATAAGTCATAAGGCATTGCTACAAACTACCGGCCCTGAGCTAGTGTTCGGATGTCGGTTCCCCATGCGCGCGGTCGCGAAATATGCAGTAGCTGTCGGAGAGCAACGCCGCCCCCCTCTCCCATCCCCGCACGGCCTTTCGCACAACGGAAGACGGCTTCCTTTTAGCTTCCCTCTTTTGCGGGCGCCAGATTGAGCCGTGATCGTCGGCTCCCCTCGTGCGCTTTCACTCGCACATATGGCGTGCGGCGACGGTGTTCCACTGAACATTGCACAGACGCGCAACACACACGACGGCGGTGGCGGCAGAAATGCGCTTGGAGTGACCAATGCTATCGCAATAAAAACTGCCTCCCATATAGTGTTTCGCTGAAGGTCAGTAGTGCCTTCGTGTGTGTGTGTGTGTGTGTGTGTGTGTGCCCTTTAAGTATGTATGTTGCGTTGCTGACATTATCTCCATCTCTCTACCTTCTCAATTGCTTGAGGCCACTCTGGTCAGGACTGCAGGAAGTGTTCGAACACACACGCACACACGATATATATATATATATATATATATATATAATGTTATTGGAATTCCGCAAAGAACGATTTGAACTTCCATCAAAAGTCGGTAAGTCACGGTATTGGCTGGCGATCACAAAAGGCTAGGAAAAAAATATAATATATGCCGTAGCGAATTATAGCGCATCGCACTATACTATCTCGAAAGTGCGGGCTTGGGGATAGTGGAGGAGAGAGAGGACTCCCCGGGAGCCGGCGCTCTTCCGTTATCTCAATTGGCGAGCAACTGGCACTTTCCATAAGACCGCGAGAAATGCACGCGACAAAAGAAGGTGCTGCCGGACCTGAAGCAGAGGCAACCCATTCCCCTCCTTGTGGCCACGACTGCAAGACATCATTAGAGAGAGAAACGGCTGGGGGGGGGGGGGGGGATGGGCTGGAGGTGATAGTTTGGGACAGATCATGCAAGTACTTTCTTACGGCCCAGGTGTCCACGTCCACTTTCCGATGGCATTGCTGCTCTTCCGGACTAAGTGCTTCTCGTGTTTTACGCGAATTACTGACAAAAGTTGGTGCACGTACCAGTTTTCAGACGCCGGCAAAGCGAACGCCTGAAATACAAGGTTTTTCGAAGTGTTTCAATGATACTGAACAGAACAATAAACATGCACTCAGTGAACAACGAGAAAAATTATTGAACGTAACTGGAGCCTCAAATTTCAAAACAATTACCTGTGTTGGAAACATATTTGTTCCCACTTGAACGGGTCTTGAAGTGACAGGCAGTTTCGACATGTGGGTAGCGCAACCGCAACCAAGGCAAATAAAGAACACGAGTGCTGTCAGTAGCGTCATGAACTGTTGCAGCCAGCTTATATTTAGGTGCTGCAGGTTGACATATACAACGACATGAGATATATACAACTCCCGCCGCGGCGGCCGCATTTCGATGGAGGCGAAATGCAAAACGCTGTGTGCTTGCGTTGTAGTGCACGTTAAAAAAACCCAGGTGGTCAAATTAATCCGGAGCCCTCCACACGGCGTGCCTCAATCAGAACTGGTTTTGGCACGTAAAACCCCAGAAGAAAGAGAAGATATATACAACGACATGAGATATATACAAAGAACAAAAAGTTCGAGGCGTATAAAAAAGTGTATATGTTAGCGATCCTTCCGTGGTACTTGCTGATTGTGAGGTGCAATTTCTGGACGCAAGAATTGACGACAGCGGTTTGGATGGCCACTGATCATGATGAGGACTTTTTAGTTGATTGCATATGTCGTCTTTCACCCAATAAAATTCAGTTGTGAGTATGCGCGCGTCCTGGCCACTTATATTTATGTTACCCCTGTTTTTATAGCGCAGTATTTCTCTTTTACAAGGGAACATCCACCAACTAACCCACTAATCCGCTCTACTGTATCGCACAAGGTGAAGATTTGAACTATCCCACGATAGGCGGAACTATCGTCAGTCAGCGTTCCTGGAAGTGGTTCCATCTGATGTACTAAGCTCATATCAACGCTGCATAGCTTCGGCAATTGCAGGAACCGGTACTCTGGCAGACTGGCACCATAACATGATCGACGCCCTAGGAATAGGTTCGCCAGCCCATTCCAATCCCCCATTCATGCTCATGCAATTTCCAAACACGCGGAAAAAAAAATAAGACATTTGTTTTGGGATCATGAGGCTAATAGAGCTTTAGTTGGCTACACTCAAAGCCTATCCGTCCGCGTATGATGTAAAAAACACCCTTCTTAGTGCTTTGCAAGGCGCTCAATAGGGGTCTATGTATTGTTAGCGAGCTTGCTGGGGCATCTGAACGTCGCGAAAGGCATCAGGTCAAGCGGCACAGCGTCGAAACAAAAAATGGTGTCGCCCGTGCCACAACTCTAATCTCTATGCACGTGGACGGGGTAGCTTGCAAAATCACTGCTACATCTTCGAACAGTAGCGCCTCGACACCCGGCTGTACCACGCGACCTAACAGTGCCGGTGTGCAGGACCGGTGACAAACTTTCTCGAGGAAATCACTCCACAAACGGTCTTTTTTTTTCTTTTACTTAGTCGTTCTGTTGTAAATATTTCGTTCTTACTATACTAACTTTACCCCGACTCTTTTACCACCACCTCTCATCCACTGCTGACCGCTGTTCAGGCGTCAGCAGACTACGCTAGACAGTTACTGCGGTCCGTAGCAACTTCCTTCCCTTCCTTCTTTTATCTTATAGGAACAAAGCAACAGTGACCATTTCAAGCTCTAGAGCCTTCGTTTAGCGGGTCCGTACTTTGAAAAATGCGAAAAAAAATACACTTGGAAGAAAAGAAACAAAACTTTTGACGGTCAACGACACTCAAGCTTCTGCAGTGAGCGCTGGTCGCCATCTGCCAGGACGGCTTACGAAGCAGCGGCCCGCCATCACCTGACAGCCACGTCAAAAGCGGCAGTGGCGAACCACAAATTGCCACCAGCATCGGCATTGAAGATTTTACAAATTTTGACCGAGCTAATGTTGAAAGTATCAGTGGGGAGAAGTCACTACGCGCAGCAACAAAACAACAATGGTGCCAGGCACAACTCGTGAAAAGAAGGGGGGAGGGGGACTTTTCCTCAATTCGGGCGGATCACCTGTCCGCCGCGTCGCAAAAGGGCCATCCCGGGGACCGGGGCATGCTGCGGCGCGGCGAAGGGTACATTTTTTTTCGCTTTTTCCATGATGATGATGATGATGATTTATTGGCATCCCCTTTGAAACGGGGCGGCGACAAATAGTCACCTAGCCTGCTGATTTAATCAGGTATACTATACATGTTCTTATCTAGCATTTTTGTATACCTCTCATTATTTTATTTTTCAAAAATTTACCTGTACCGCTGCCTATGATTTTAAGAGATCAGGTCGTACTATCTTTTCCCTGCTTTTTTTTCACCAGTACTTAATCGTCTCTTGCTCATCTCTACGGCGATCTGTTTGTTTCCTTCCACTTTAAACCCAAGCGCTTCTGGGAGTGGCACGTTACCTACGGTTCTCGCAGGGTGGATCCCGTCGCATTCCATTAGGATGTGCTAAGTGGTCTCTGGATCTTTACTGCAGCATACACATGTCTCATCTAGTTCCGAATATTTGTTCCGATATGTTTTCGTCCTTAGGCAACCGGCTCGAGCCTCAAATAGCAAGGCACTGCCCTTTGTGTTATCGTACAGATTTTCCCTTCTAATTTCTTTCTTCTCATTCTTGTAAATCTCCATTGTCCTTTTCGTTTCCATTCTTTGCATCCAATTCACGGTCTCTATTTCTCTCACTTTCTTCCTGATGACCCCTGGTTGTCTATTTACAATCCAAGCATGACTGAGTGGCGTCGCCTGGTGGGAGAATCTGAACTACATGCAAGATGGCGACAAGGTGGCAATATTGAAAGGAAAGCGGTGCTGTATGTTCGCTTCACGCCTCTGCCTTACGGGGCTATGAGCCATTGCTCCTGGCTGCGCTGCCGCTGGGATCGACCCAATGAGATGTCTGTCGACGTGACGGACGCGAAAAAATCCCGGGATCCTAGCGACAGACAGCTTTGCTGTAATATATGTGATACTGTGCGATACTGTGCAATCCCGCGGTCTTTGTGTGTCTGTTATAGCTACCTCTTTAAAGCCCGTAACAGTTTTGATGAGGCGCGGGGTGGCACCAACGCAACGATGGAACCCTACTCATTCCGAAAAATGCCGGGGAAAACTAGAGTCACTGGACAGTTATCCTAAAAACTGACTCGTCATCCCCCGTTAAAGTAGATGTCTAGCGAAGCTGTTGAAAACCACCACTACAACTGCTGAGGGGGTATGCAAGCTTTAGTATTAGAGTGATGGTAGTACTACTATTTTAGAGTAATGGTAGTAATGGAGGTAATGGTATAATTTTGACAGCACGCCCCGCTCATAGCGGCGCTGCAACAACATTGAAATCAGTGGATAGGCTGGTTATTTTTATATTGCAAGACTAGGGACGTCACACCGCACGTCGAAAACTCCCGTCGTCGCGGCAGCTTGCGAAACAGTAACCTTTACCGGGAAACGTATGCGGGAAGCACTACGCGCTTCGCTTTGCATATGGCTGCAGGAGCGCCTGATCATCAATTATTTGGTTCGGAGCTTCTTTTGTGCTTGTTCTTTATTGAAACGTATGCTGTTCAGTATTCTGTATGCGTGATTCCAAAGAATGTATGCACTGTTCGCTTCACTTTGCTGAGTGCTGTAGCCTCTGGCTTACGGGGGTATGAGCCACTGCATTTGGGGGTATGAGCCATAGATGATAGAGTTTTCTGTCAGCGTTACGCTACGAAGAAATCCCGGGATCTAGCCAAAGACAGCTTCGCTGTAAAAAGGGTGCTTTCGTCCCTTAAGGGACTAACTGCAGGAGTGTGCATGCCGTGTGCAAATTTCGGAGAGTAAGTGTTCAGTCCCTAGTCGGAAAGAGAGGAACGGCAACAGTTACTACCGTGCACTTCACTGTTTTCGTCCATGTCGTGGAGCGATGTGGCGAAAACAGTATTCATATAAATCGTGAATAATTTGAAGTTCGTGCACTGTCCGTTGAACTACATACAAAGCAGCACCTAGCCTCCTTGTGAGAAACTGCGTGAAATTTAAAAGTTGGAAGGTCAAGAGTCTTTCACTTCTTGTGCACACCATAAGTGAATGGTACACTTTAAACGCGCAAATAACGGTGGACTCCGGATGTTCTTGGTCAATAGTGCTTAAGTTCCTTCCGTTCCAAGGAGATTAAAAACTCAAGTGAAGCTATGTGTACCTCAAACGGGGCACGATAAGCGACGTAGAATCCCCATTTGCGCTCGCTATACATACATCATAATGACTCAGCTTAAATCATCCTAAGAATAATTCAGCAGCTTTCTTTAACAAAGGAGCTGTTAAGCCGTCCGTATTCCGTCAGTAGTCCACAAAAAATGTGGGCTGATCCTGGTGGTAGTGCAGAAGGGTCCTGGCACATACCCCTGTGAACTAGTGAAGCTAATTTTTTTCCAGTCGCTAATAGTTGCAATTACACGCAACGTTAGATTGTCCCCAATAGCATACACAAAATGCCGAGTCTATTTTGCATTGCCCCCTGCTTTCAGATGCGTAACTTTGTCTCATATCATGAGTCATTCTCCCGTCTAAGTAACCGAGTTGTTTGCACGATTTTTGAACTTTCATTGGACTGCCTAGCGTGTGTGCATTGTTTTTCGTGTGTGTATAATGTAACGAACTAATTTTCGCATAAAACTACAAACAATTTCATGCAATAAAGCAAGAAAAGGAGTTGCCGTGGTGTAGTGGTTACAGTACCTGACTTGTGAGCGTGAGGACGTTAGTTTAAATCGTAATTTGGGGGGCTTGTTTTCAGCTCAATATTTTTTTTGGCGTATAAATGGTTACTTTCGTTAATTCCATTTTTTGAGGAGCATCGGAAAGAATGACCGTTACTCTCTAGAGGAGCATCAGAAAAGAGCCACTCTGAGTCTTTTAAGGAATAACCGCATTAGGAGTAACAGTTCATCCCCTCGCAGTTACACCCCAAAAGGAGTAACTTCGGTATCCCATTACTTCCGTTTTTTCTACAGTGTTCCACCTGGACTCCGCACCCGCCGCCGCAGCTGTCCACCATGTCGAAAAAAGAGCAAGCCGATGCTCATCTCACATCACGTGCCGCTCGCCTCAACGCTGCCCAAAGCCACAAGACTGCACCAGCACCTCCGAAGCAGGGATTAAGACCAAGGAGGTGAGCTAAAGCAACAAATGGCACTCAGCAGCTAAGCTCACTAATGTTGACTTTTCCCTCATTGATACCGCTCTCATGTGTACGACAGCCATCCGGACACGTTTACGGCTTGGGAACGTTTTGTAGAGGCAATAGAGAAGTAGTATGGAGATTCCAACGCGAAGGAGAAACGCACGGAGCCATATGCGCACACATTCCAGGCGAGACGTGTACTCCGTACACTGATAAACTTTTGAGGCTGTGCAAGCTAGTAACACCAAATGTCCGAAAGGAAAAGGTGCAACACGTCCTTAAAAGGATAGCCGAAGACGTGCATTTTTTCATTGGAAACGAGCGCTTCAATTGAGTGTCCGACGTGATACAACACTGGCGCACATATGAAGCACTGAAGATGCGGCGAATTGCCCCAAAATTTGGTCTTTTGTCTAACAATATCTTACGAATTTCTTACAATACCCGCGGTCGCTCAGGAGCATTATAGTGACGGGAGGGGGATGTTGTGTTTCTTTCTTTTTTTAAGCAACAACGTGGTTCACGGTAACACGCGAAGCCAAACGTGGCCACAAAAAATAGTATAATAAACCTACCTATAATGAAACGCAGCATGATGAAACGCGGTGTCACAGCGTCACCTCATCAAGAGAAGAAAAAGAAATGAATACCAGAAGAGAAAACTTAGAGTGCATTTCTATTCTTACATGCTTGAAATTTGATTGTAGAATACTGAATTTGATTCAGTGCTTACCATGCACCTCTTAAGAAAGTAAGTTCCATTGCAAAAATGTCTGCGGTAA
This sequence comes from Dermacentor silvarum, assembly GCF_013339745.2. Classification (NCBI taxonomy): domain Eukaryota; kingdom Metazoa; phylum Arthropoda; class Arachnida; order Ixodida; family Ixodidae; genus Dermacentor; species Dermacentor silvarum. Next base: position 369,700,741 of record NC_051154.1, on the reverse strand, counting down.
ATGCGAGTATTTTAGTAAATTGGTTCAAGATTTCATTTCCCGCACTTTCGAGCCATGGCCTCGTCGTCGAGAGACGTAGTGCGGCGGTAATATATATTTTAGTTCTTTGAAGCCAGTGTGCTCGTGGTAAATATTATGCACGAACTTTAGACGCAGGCAGAGCCTGCAGGGCACAGCAACGGCAGCTCTAAATTTGCCTTGATCGTTGAGGCTGATGAGATGATAACTGACGACAAACTGGCGCGCATTGTGTATGCTTTCCAGAGTGTTGATTATATTTTCTTGATTGGTATTACGTATGTTGTCAGTAAGTTTTTTATACTTGTAGGACTGCCGTGAAAAGTAAGGCCACGAGCATGACAGTGTACTTTGCCTTAGTCGTTGTTCTGGTGGTAGGCTCGTGCCAGGAAAGAGTACTTGGGAAATGCACACCAAGAACTTTGTCTCTGTCACGCAGGGAAGTGTAGTATTATTAACACAATATGAAATAAGCACATTTATATGGTGAAACGAATATAATTACACTTGGCAATATTCAGAGCCATAATCCAGGCATCACGCCAGTTGTAATTTCTATTCAAGTCAGACTGAAGGATTTCTGTATCTCGGGCACTGTTAATTGGTTCGTAAACACGCAGTCGTCGACGTAAATCCTAATTTGCCAGTTAATTTCTTCTGAAATGTCTTTGAGAAATATTCAGAAACATCACGGTCCCCAACGTAGATCCCTGTGGGACACCACAGTAACACAAGAGCTAATAAAAGAGACGAACCCTTTACTTAACTTACTTAAAGTAAGTTGTTTACGGCCTGCAAGATACCGGTTCAGCCAGCTAACATATTTGACGAGAAGAAGGAGTGCACATTTGTGTTTTAAATTGAAATGACTGCCCTTGTCGAAAGCCTTAAAGAAGTACACAGTCCAACGGAATGCCTTTGTCAACTGAGGATGCTGTATTGAAATGAAACTCTACTAATTCGTGTCGCATGAAAACCTGCTCAAAATCCATGCTGGTTTTGAAAAATGTTAATCTGTTGACCAAGGGTTTTGCTACATTGTTACAAAAAATGTGCGCTATTACTTTAGATGCACCACATAAAGTGAAGTTGGTCGGTATTGTTCTACAATGTTTCTTGGCCCTTGTTTGTGGACTGGTGACCCAGTGCAAGTTTCCATTCTTACGGGACAAGCTGTTTTTCTTGTGAAAGCAGGAAGAGTAGGCAGAAAAGGTGACTGTGTGGGCATGTGCATTCTTTCAGCACTGAAATAGGCACCTTATCAAGTGCAGTCACTTCACAGGGTTTATATTGCTCAGGAGGTGGAAAATGCCATCCCCAGATACCGATATAGCCGCCATAGGTTGCGTCACTGGCTGACTGTGGGGTAGCTCTGTATTAATTCCTTGCGAATCCGCCAGAAAAATATAATTTAATTGGTCGTTTAGAGCAATGGCTTTGTATTCGTCTTCTGTAATGATTCCGACTGATGTCACAAGATGGGGTTTCCTATTCTTGCTCACGATTACTGTTGACTAATTTCTAGACTGTATTGATCCTACTTCTGATGGATGGTTCAAAGTTTCCATAGAAGACATTTTGGCTTCCCTAATCTTTATTTTGTAAAAAAAACTGAATCTAGGAATTTTTTCTAAGATAGGGGCACTTTTGCTTGTACGAAAGCGAGCAAATAAGCCTCGTGTTTTCCTGATAAGGCTACGTATTTTGCGCGTCACCCATGGTTTTCTCTACGACATTTGGAACCAAGCATCCCTGATGGAATGTGCTCTTCAATCGGGAGTAGTAGCTTTGTTTTTAGCAAGGATCATGCATTGTTGACATTACATTCAGTGCACTTTTGTCCAAATTCCGGTAATAAGTGTTTAGTTCGCTTGAAATCGCTTCATAGTTTTTTATTTTAAAAGTATACTTTCCATTTGCTATGTTTTACTTGGATAAGTGAGGCTATTGAAATCTGGACAAAGCAGTTTTGTGGTCGCTTATTCCAGGTATACAGTAAGTGTCCTTAACCATGCTAAGATCATTTGCGAATAGGAATTAAGAGTAAGCTTCAGCTAGGGGCCTCCTATCTAAATACATGGTAAAGGATAAATCGTTTTTCTCCTTGCACTGCACCAAATCTGAGGACGTTTGTTGCACTTAAAACAAATGAAATTCTAGTAACTGCTGGTTGCGAATTTTATGTAGGTCATCATTATCTTAATAAAAATTGACAGAATTGCAAATTTTCAGAAAACCAAACTATCAAGTTTACAACCCTCTAACTCGGCAACAAAAATGATATCACAATTCCGTCAATTGCGCCTAATAGCACATCTAAAGCGAGAAGTGGTATTTCTACATGGCTCCTAAATGGACACTAATCATTTATGAGTACACTTTTGCAAAACCCTTGTAAACAATATCACAATTCACGTAAGAGATCAATTGACATATCGAATTGTCCGCTTTGGATGCTCTAATGGACGCAGTTTACAGGAGTGCCATATTTGTTCTAGGTCCAAGCTACAAATTTGTAACTTCATGCTTCTATTTTTTCAAACTTACAAATCTTTGAAATTCAGTTAAAACATTCAGGCCCTAAATCTAAATTCAGCTTGAAACGTGACTAGAACATAACTTCCTCTCTCAATGCAACAAATTTATTAATATCGGCGCAGTGGTTATATCGAAAAGCGTTTATGCGTTTTACATGTATTTGAATATGTTGCATCGGAGTTTGGGCCCACGGAAAGCTTCCTCTTAAGAACCGTATATGTCCCAGAGTTACCCTCGTTGACTGAAACAAGGAGCGTGTCAATTGAAGCTGCTTACAAAGCTGCCAAGACCACTAGCAAGGAAGATTGCGCGTTGAGCAACGGTGCTCTATTCCAGTCAACGCCTGGAATAATGAAGTCGCCTCCTATTATAATCTCGCAGATATGGCTGTAGGCAAGTCTCGAAAACTTATCAAGGGTTCCGAATTTTCTCCAGGCGGCCTGCAGAATGATCCAATTGTCCGTCTTCTGCCGGTTGATAACGAAACGTTGCATAATGCCGTTTGCAGTTTAGGTCCGGGATGTCAATTGATATAATTTCTAACGTACTATCATAAAATAACACCGCCATGCGTTTTCTAACTGATAGACATGTACTCCATGAAAAGACATCAGTGTCTGCTACAGAATCGTCAAGCCTCTGTGATACTAATGCTTGGTGGGAGGATGAATGACAACTGTAAAGTCAACAATTTTATTTTGATGCTTCGGCAGTTTATAACCATTATATTATTTCGGTATCCTCTGGGAATATCTGCTGCTCCGCGTTTGTAGGTACGACCTGCATACCACAACTTCCTTAATTTCAGTGTCATACCTGTCGCACTTGCCACCGACAAAAAATCAATTTAACCGAACCTTAAAGAGTGCCTCACTAGGCCACATTACAAATTATGGTTATAAGCTGGAAGTTGTTACGTGCCCGCTTGGGGGCGTTCTACCGCAATAATTTTTCTAATTGGTTCATTAATAGCCGAGATAGAAATATTCAGTGCCGCGAACCCATGATTTCGGGAAGCTAGCGTCACCGCCAAAAAGACACTCTCTCCACTTGCCCCGTCTAGCCTCCGCAAGCGAAATTCCTTCCCTGCGTTCTCCTATACCGGAGTTGGAGGATCGCGTGGCGCATACGTCACGGGCCCCGACTTCTTTTTTTTTTTACAGCGAACCTGTAACGGCTCAGTCTTCGATGATCGCGTCGGTGTAGAAAAAAACTGTCATTGACGTATGCTGTGTGTGCGAGTGAAAGCGCACAAGGGACGCGCGCTTTCACGGGAGCAAATGCACGGCGGAGAGCAAGCGCCCCTTCTTCCGTCGCGGAAAGGCCGTGGGGGGGACGGGAGGAAGGGCGGGGAGGGACGTTTTCTGCGGCACCAAATGCATATCTTGCGACCGGCGAAATGAGAACTGGCGACTCAATCTCCCACGCGAAAGGAGGACAGCAGGAAGGCCGTGGAGGGAGGGGCTGCGGCTTCTGCTCTGCGAGCACTTGTACTTTGCGCGGCGCAGGGCGGTCGCGCGCACCGTATCTTGAAAGCGATCTGCAACACGGCTCCTACCTTTGTATGCGCTGTGCTTTCGCCGCTCAGTTTCAGTTGAAGCGATAGACCGCATGAACCTTCGCTCGCTGCTGCTGGCGCGCTTGCTCACGCCAGCGTTTTGACAGCAGTTTGTGCGGTCACACAAACAACGCGCAGAACTGTTGTCGACGGCGGCGGCTTTTTCCCGCATTCGCACCGAACGCGCGCGGCGTTGGTGACGTGTTTATGAAGAACGTGCCAACCTTTGCCGTACACCCTATGGCAGTGTACCGTGCGACCATAAGGCCATGGTCCCGTGGTCCCTAAATAAATGAAACCCACCGAATCATATACATTTCTCATTCTTTAATACTTCAAATAACCAATTACACCATCACATCTTAATAGTCACATTGGAAATACATAATTCCCACCATAGTACAGCTTCGGTGGTCTTCCATCTCCACCCCAGTGGAAGGGTTAACAGTTTTTTTTTTCTCTCTAACTTTTTGCGTGCCGTGCACGAGAACATCTGACTAGCGGTATAAGTCAGTGCTACACGAACCCAGGCACACATAAGTGGATCAGGTAGCACGATCGCGCGCTGGAACAAGCTAGAAAATGACACAGTTTCGCTCTCAGCGCGCGCGAATGCATAACGTGGGAACAAGCAGACGAAACGGAAGTACATCTCTCTTGCTACGGTACGAAGTCAAACAAAGACACGGTGACATTCGGTTTGCGTGTTTTTACAGCGGAGCTGTATATAGCCACCCCAGCAATTTTCTGCGCCCGTGCGTGTACACCGTCGCGTCGACAAAGAACATTTTTTGTCTCCAGAGTTAGTGTAGTTACTGCGTAATTAATTATGTTTTCTCGTATGTTCAAATTACAATCCGATGCTATCGAGTCTGCAGGTTGTGTGTAAGTCGTATTTTGTGAAGCACTTTACTCTGAGAAATTGAATTATTCAAAACCGCACTTGCGCCAGGCGGAGGGTCTACTAGAATGAGGATGTATGCTGCACTCAGGCACACCTGCGTGCGCGCGTGACGAACGTGTGCACACATGTGTCTGTCCTTGATGAGTGGGTGCTCTGTCCGTTGCATCGGTGGCGCAGAGTGTGCTGTGACCGTAATCGCACCAGGGTAACACTGTTAATAAATTACTCTGACGTTCCCGTCGTGAAGGCGGGTTACGCGAAAGCCTATGGACTCCGCGAACGTGCACCTCGGCGTCGAAGCACCAACGGAAAGGGCGCCAACGAGGTCGTGGACGTTACCATTGATATCGACGGTGCGACGCCTATTGGTGGTGGCGCTCGTGTAACGTCGGAAACAGCTTAGCTGTACATCCACTTTCACAGGTTGGAATGGAGGCGGAATTTTTACAGCGAAGCTGTATGTGGCTAGCCGATTCGTCCGTCTGTCGCCTGTACGCCGAAAACTCCTGCGGGGCAACCCCATGCGCATGCACGAAAAAAAAAGAGAGGAGAGGGGTGCGATTGGCGGCGCCAGTAGTGACGTCGTTGCTCTCTGTTGCAGCCATTGCAGCCGAGCGCGCGCGCAGCAGTTTCTTCTCCGGCTCTGAAATGGCGAGGCCACGCGTCATACGTGTACTCCTGAAGAGCAGGCAGCTTTCGATCAACAACGCCCCGAGCAGAACCAGGAACGAGCTCGTCTACGCTTTGCCGATGCTGCAGCTCGGCACAAGAACAGGCTCGTGCAGCCGAGCGCAAGCAGCAGCCGCGTACCGAGTATCCGACAGCCTTCCAAGCAGTGCTACAACGCAAAGCGGAACGCAAACGGCAATGGCGGGCGGATGCCGCCAACCAAGAAGCAATAATTCAGAAAGACTTTAACGAACTGTCAGCATTAACCCAGTGATAAACCGGCCGCACGTTTCAGCTTCGCTAATTAACCATCTGTGCCGAGTGCTTGGGCGCTGATTTTATTATTTCTCTAAACCATTCGTCTATTCAATCAACAGATTGCACAAATAACAGATGTTGCCTCGAATAATTCTCCAAGTGTCCCTTGTCAATATGAGCGACGTCACAGCATATACAGGTACGTAGGCGCACTTTCTGATGTGCGTCATCCCCCCGTCTTGGAGCGCGGCGCCCGCGAAGGGCAAACGGTGTTTAGTTTGAAATTTCAGCTCTTTCCGCGGCGCATATTGATGCAATTCTTAGCGGACGCGATCGTGAGCGCACATTGTATGCAGCGCGCTTGTCAGCTCAAATTTGCCAGACCTGGCGCGGGGCCCTTTAAGAGGAAGCTTTAGCACGGGTCGTCCTATATAAATACATGGGAAAGGTGAATAATTTTTTCGGCAACCATTGCACCAAAGGTGATGAGGTTTATTGCATATAAAAGAAAAAGTTGAAATCTAGGGACTGTTGGTTGCGAATTTTTATTTAAGCCGTCCATTTAAAAACAAATTTACAACAATTGTAAATTTTCAGTAAACGAAACTGTGAAGTTTACTATTCTGTAACTCAGCAATGAGAAACGATATCACCATTGTGCAAATTGCACCTAATAATACATCTAAAGCGGACAAAATTGATATATTATACAAGACTCTCAAATAGCTAGACCACTACTTTTTGAGTACAACTTTTGCAAAACCCCTGTAAATATTGTAGCACGTAACATATAAATTGACTTTTCAAATTTGTCCGCTTTGGATGCTCTAATTAATGCAGTTTACAGAACTGGCCTATCTGTTCTGTCGGTGCAGAGCTATGAACTTGTAAGCTTCGGGCTTCTATTTTTTTCAAACTTACTAATCTTTGAAAATTCCAGTTAGAACATTCAGTCCCTAAATCTAAATTTTGCTTGCAATAGTCATCAGAATTAGCTATCGCTCTCAAATGCAACAATTTCCATAAAATTGACCAAGGGGTTATCTCGGGAAAGCGTTTCTGCTCTTTACACGTATTTGAATAGGCGGCATCGGAGTTGGGCCTGAGCTAAAGCTTCCTCTTGAAAGCGCACTGCCGTTCTTTCCCAAAAAGGATGAGTAGAGGTGGCAAAAACCTTCCCTGATGGCGTAACCACTGGCTTTGAGCTTACGGCCTCGTATAAGGTGCTCTGCTTTGTTTTGTAGGAAGGGAGGCATACATTGACTGGACGAGGCTGGTTGGAAATAAAACGGCCGACACGGTGGACGCGCTCTATCCCCATCACTGATTTTAACTCAATAAGTTTATCACATAGCTTGCGCATTTTCAATTTGGACTCATTCCATGTTTCACTTTCCGTGTCAGCCACGCCATACGGATATAGTTACACCTTCTGCTGCGATTTTGTTGGCCTTCATGGCGCACGTTGATCAGCCACCTGCTTGCTCAGTTTCGGCACGTGAGTACATCAACATCGCTGCTCCTCAGGTTTCATTGAGTTCAAACATGTTACCGCTTTTTCCATCGCCGGTTGCTTCGTGCTCAAAGAGACAAGTTGTGTGCCTGGTGTATGTGGTTGCAACCTGTGCGAGCATCTGCTCGCACAGTATGGATTGTTGTAACTAACTGTGTCACAGTGGACATTTCTTTCCGGAAGCCATGTTGCACAGGTGATGAAATGTTATTTTCATCAAGAAAGGAGTTAAGGTAACCAGAACTATGTGTTCAAGTAACTTGCAACAAGGGGAAGTGATTGGAATTGGTCGATAATTAGAAATGGTTAGCTTGGCCCCTTTTTGAAGAAATGCACAACGCGGGCCACCCTCCAGTCCTCCAGCACATCACCCGAAAGTAACGAAACTTGTAAGATCCTCGTTAGGAAAAGAAATACCTGTGTTGCAAAACGCTTCAGAAAGACATTGGATGTCCATCAGGGCCAACAAATATTTTATCTGCGAGTTTACGCAGCATAGACACAACACCACTCACAGAGATAGCTGGTACGTCACCAGGATATTGAACTGGAATTATAGCTGTGGTTGCCCGTTCCATAAGGAACACGCGCTGAAAATACGAGTTAAAACGTTGCGCTATGATCGTGGAGTCGGTTAGAACGCTGTTAATAATTCTAATTTGGGTCAAGTGATCAGTCCTGCGACCTAGAAAATTCCAAAATTTTGGGGGATCACTGCGGATAAATTAGGGGAGCGTCGTGTCAAAAATAACTGGACATTGCTAATTTTACCTTAGAGAGGCAAGTTCCTCATTTAGAACCTCGAACTGTTGTGGACAAGATATTTTTTCTTCCTGTATCGCTTGACTTTGCGTTTCACTTGAATAATTTCGCGACTTATCCAGGGATGGCGGCGATTATTACGAACCTTTCTAAGGGGAACAAAATGATCAATATGTACTGTACTGTAATCTTAAAGTGCTGCCATAAACTATAAAGGTCATTGCTGCAAGGGTTATTTAACTGTGATTGTAAAGAGTCGATGATTGCGTTATCGTCAGCACGTGCATAGTCCTGGATCAGTCGGTCAGCCTTCAGTGTCTCCCAACGTCACCAGCGATGTTGTTCACGTCGCCAGGCTCAAGCCCTATGTCTCCCCATTAAGCGACGCTCCATAACCTGCACCGGGACGGAGCTAACCCCACCGGGAGGGTGATGTTACGGTGAAGGGAAAGAAGAAGGTGACGCGAACGAGAGGAAGACGAAGTCTCTGGCCGTTGCCTGAACGCCATATTTCTTCGCTTGTAAATAACATCCTTCTACACTCGTGGGCCTGCTTTCTTCCTGCAACAATATTAACCTGACGCATCCCGGAAACAACTGGTGAAACACAATAGAAAAACAACAGTCAAGGGTCCGAGATTCCAGCTTTAACACTAAGCACTCCATCAAAAAGGTTTGAATAACGAAGAAGATGTCTAGGACATATGTCTCTCTGGTGTATTCATTAATGGTTTGCTTAAGGTTTAAAGAAAACATCAGATCTAGAATGATATCACATGAGGCAGACAGGCCATAATACGGTTTATCCCAATCGATATCAGGGGAATTAAAATCACCGGTATAATTAAGTTCCGGTTTTGATAAGGTAGTAAACAGTGAAATAGACTATACATGAAAGAATCCGCTGCATCAGGTGCGCGATACACAGCACAAAGAAAAAAAAAACTATACCCGTGCGCAGGTACGTGCAACAACACACTTTCATGCTGATCAATTTTTTCAAGCAGTGTTACGTTTACTACTCGCTTTGCAATCATAGCAACGCCTCCACCACGTGAGCCGCGATCTCGTCTGTATATGACGTATTCCGGCGGCACAATCATTCAAGAATATCATTCAAGAATATCATTCAAGAATATCATTCAAGAATATCACACGTAACTGGCACGTATCTGGCGATTGGGTCGTCTTGCCGTCAAGAGAACTTCGAGCGTTAATGTTAGCCGATGGCAGTTTATGCTAGCTGATTCGGAGAACCGTAGGCGTAAAAAAAAGACCTCAGTGATTCTGAACCTGTGGCTTGTCAAGTACTAGAAGCATTGGCGCATTTCCTTCGCGGACGACATGCATTTTCCCCTGTTGTGAGGCTTTCGCTACACCACTCTCAAAGCTGTGATCAATACCGCGTGAAGCGGCATCAGCTACTTTAAACCATTGATTTTTCCTTTCGTCCCACGCGTAGAACTCTACGTTGATGACTAATTTGTCATACTTAAGGTACACTTTGTCCTCAGGCTTCTTATCTTTAGCAGTAGCCCAGAGCAGCCTTCTAATTTTTCTTAGCCTAGGTGAGAAGTCTTCCGAAATGTACGTTTGAGTTCCCTTCAGCTTAGAAGCATTTATGAGAAGTTCCGCCTCTTTAGTGATGTCAAAAAACCACAATAACCGGATGCGCTTTCCCTACCACTTTTGTTCTTAGGTGGTGTAAACTCTCTTGACTCTTTACTTTTATTTGAAGTTTATGTTCAAAAATTTCTGTTAGAACATGTTCCTTAAGACTACTTGCCGTCTCTGCTTCAGACTCCTGATTATCATACACGAGCAGATTGTTTCGTCGACAATAATTTTCAATGTAGTCCCCATCTGTCCTTAGTGAAACAACCTCTTCGTTAGTTCCGCGAGCGATTGCTCACATGCCTCCATCCTTTTTGCTGTCTGTGAAAGCACTTCCAGTTTACCTTCAATGGAAGCCAGTGTCACGTTTGTCGCGGTAATGGTGCAGCCTAGCTTAACTCCTATAGACTTTAGTTCACATGAAGAAGCCTTTTGATTTCTGATAATTTCTTCGAGATGCTCTGCTATCCCTGCGCCTGGATTAAGCTAAACGTCTCCGCTTAACAACATGCAAGTAGACAAAATGAGTCAGAACACTCGGTAAAACATTCAAGCAAGCGCCTGGGCAAGGCAGCACAACCAAACCGAGGGAACCACTTTTAAATTCACAGGAATGGAGATATCTACTAACCTGCATGAAGAAAACGAAAAGGTTTAGCCGTAACTGCATCCAACGGGTGCTGCCTTGCCCACTGGCGAAAAAATCTTGAGGGGCGATTTCCAAAGGATTTGATGATGTCGATGTGACTTAGGATAGCCAACGCGAATGCCGATAACGTTATAAGCAGCAGCCATCGGTGTTGTTGCGAATTCCAGTGTCGGCATGGAAGAGCATCGTCACTGGTACATGTGATGTCGTTCATTCCAAGACGCCGCAGACTCACCGTCGACGGGATGAAAAAGCAGTGGCGATGCATGAGGCAATAACACTACTTGTACATATATATATATATATATATATATATATATATATATATACTACGCTACGGGAGGACGCTTGAAAGTGAAGGAAGACGACGTGAGTTTCGGACTGTGACATCATCGGTCCCTAGGCCTCTCGCATCCATCATTTTCCATTAATAAACACATCTCGCCGTAACAGTATTGGTCGATGTGCTGGGTAACGAAGAGGAGTCCAGGACGAACGACCACGAAAGCGCAATAACTGAAACTACGCCGAAGCCGCCGCCTGGCCGGACTACCACCGCTTCCAATGACGGTTCCTAACGGTGACAACGCGCTGACTTCGTCTGGCGCAACGTGGCAACATCACATGGCGCCACGGACCTTCGCCGGAAAGGTCGGAGAAGACGTTGAAGAGCGGCTGAACACTACAGTCGGTGAGTCGATACAACCGTTGGAATTCGGACACCCGGCTGACCAACGTGCCATTGTTTCTCTAGAAGCCACAGCGCTCGTGTGGTTTGAAACCACGAAGAAACTCTAGCCACATGGAAGACTTCGTGGATAAAGTAAAGGGCTGCTTTGGGGACCCTCTTTGAAGAAGAAGCGCTCTGAGCAGACTTTGATGCAGCGTGCTCAAGTGCCAGGCGAGACTTGCACAATTTACATTGAAGAAATCTTGCAACTGTGCAAGACTGTAGACCCTCGCATGAAAGAAACAAGGTCGGACATCTTCTGAAAAGGATTGCCGAGGACGTCTACAACCTTCTTATAGGAAAGGACACCTTGGAGTCTGTAGCCGACGTGTACGTTTGAGACTCTGAAGGCTAAGCGCATTACACCTAAGTTTGGTAGACTCGCCAACGTCACCACCGTTGCGAGTGTTTACGTCGGTCCTATACCACCCTGCGATCTCGCGTCAACAATACGACAAATCGTACGCGAAGAACTTGATCGACGTGAAGCTGTCGCTGCGACAAGAGCACGTGTCAGCGATGCCTATTTGCCTTACGACGCAACGTGTGCGTCCGTTCACGCCACGGGGTATGACGATGCGCCTCGATCACGAGCACCGGAACGACCAACCTACGACTTACATCGTCGCGATGGCCAGCAGAACGCCTTCAACCAACCTCATACCATGGCGTCATCGTGGGACGATCGTCACGAATACACGCAGCCTAGTGGAAGGTTTCGTGATGTGCGTAAGGCACCTCTGTGCTTCCAGTGCGGTGTCCCTGGACACGTGGCTCGATTCTGCCCTGAGCGCCGTCGCGGACAACCACGGTTTTACGAGAATCCGCCGGCGTCTCGTCGACGGAACAATCGACCCGGTAGTGCTCGCTGGACAAGGGACACGTACTTCGGAAACAGTTTCCAACAGAACTCCCGTGGTGACACGTTCATGGGCAACAACTACCGACAGAACACCCGCAGCGACTCGTCGCCTCCGTACGAAGCTTGACGCCCCCAACTGCACGTCGGCGCCGTTCTCCATCGCCTGGTCGCCGTGTCACTTCCCCACCGCCGGGAAACTAGGTGGTGCGGCCGATGGAGGTGAGGTCGCCGAACATTTGTCACAACACACACGCATGCCTCCACCAGTTTCGATGATGCAGAACAAGATTCACGTCCTCGTAGACGGACTTCCGACGATGGCTTTGATAGACACTGGAGCAGCTGTTTCGGTTATGAGTTTAAATTTTAAATCACGGCTAGGACCCAAAGTGATGTTTTGCTGGGACAACGTGCCATTCCATGCAGTGAGTGGGGAGTCACTGTACCCTGTCGGGATGTGTGTTGCGAGTGTAGCTTAGGCCACAGAGTGTTCAAGGTGGAATTTGCTGTTCTGGCTAGCTCCACGCATGACGTAATCTTGGGGATCGATTTTCTACGAGAGTGCGGCGCTACTGTAGATTGCGGCGCTGGTGAAATTTTGTTATCCGCTTTTACTGAGGGTCTCCGCGCTGTCATGGTACGCTCGCCGTCACTGACGATGTTTGCTTGCCGCCCCAGTCGATGAAGAGAGTGCCCGTTGATACCCCTGCTGTAGACGCTGGAACGTTTGATGTCCTTGTGGAGCCGGTCCCCCTCAACTGCGTCAAGAAAAATGCTCGTGCCGCGTTGCGCAATTCTATTACCGATGGGCGATCCTCATTATGGGTGCTGAATTGTTCTAGTGAGCCTGTCGTGCTACCCAGTAGAATGCGGCTTGCCCTCTTCGAACAAAATACGAGCAGTTGTTGTATTGCAGCTTTAAGCAACGAAACAGTAGACCACGTGGCTGTCACTCACCCAACAGAGGACAAGTTTCTGGGTATGGTCAACAGTCGTTGCCGTCAGAGAAGCGCCGGGCCTTGGTCCACGTCCTGGCCAAGCATGCCGCAGTCTTTGATTTTGCGCAGAGCGAGGAACAATTTAATGTGCCAGAGTCATGTACTCGTCACGTGATTGACACGGGATCCGCTCATCCTATCCGGCAGAAACCGTGCCGTGTCTCACCTGCAGAGCGCAAAATCATTGCTCAACAGGTCATTCAGGAGTCATGCAGCCCTTGGGCTGCACCTGTGATCCTTGTAAGGAAGAAAGACGGTTCTTGGAGATTCTGTGTGGATTACCGGCGTCTCAACTCTATCACTAAAAGGATGTATACCCGCTTCCCAGGATTGATGACGTAATTGATTGCTTGCATTTTGCCTCGTACTTCTCCTCCGTGGATCTAAGGTCCGGTTATTCGCAAGTTCCCATGCATTCGGATGACAAGGAGAAAACGCCCTTTGTAACCCCAGATGGTCTGTTTAATTCAATGTAATGCCGTTTGGCTTGTGTAACGCCTCAGCCACGTTTGAGCGCTTCAGGGATACTATTCTGCGTGGACTGAAGTGGGAAATTTGTCTATGTTATCTTGATGACGTTTAGTATTTGGCCGTACATTTGACGAGCACAATCGCCGTCTTGACATCGTTCTTACATCTCTTGAGAGAGCTTCGCTCACCTTGAATTCTAAGAAGTGTCACTTCGGCAACCCTGAGACTCTGGTTCTTGGTCATCTTGTCGACAAGCACGGCGTTCGGCCTGACCCTCAAAAGGTCGCTGCCGTTAGCAGCTTCAAACAACCGCAGTCATTACGGGAGTTGCGATGTTTCTTGGGCTTGTGCTCTTACTTCCGTCGCTTCGTGCCTAAGTTTGCCGACCTGGCTTACCCCCTGAGGCCTCATTTACACAGCCGTCAAACGCTCCGTCACGTCACCGTCACGGCATCCATTTTCGTAGGGGAGAGGGTGTCCGAGAGGGTTTCCGTCACCGTGCTGGCGACGGAAACGTAGGCACCGCTCTGCGTCGCCGGCGAGCCGTTTTTGAGGGAAAACGACTCGGAAACCCTCTCCCTGACGAAAACGATGCCGTGACAGTGACGTGACGGAGCGTTGACGGCTGTGTGAATGATGCCTGACATGTCTACTCAACAAGGACGTGCCTTTTCAGTGGTCAGCAGAATGGGAGTCATCGTTTAAGCACCTCAAGTTTGTATTGACTTCAGGGCCCTTACTTCGCCACTATGACCCATTTTCTGCAACCGAACTTCACACCGACGCCAGTGGTATAGGCCTCGGGGCCGTATTGGTTCAACGGCATGACACCATAGAAACATGTGGTTGCCTATGCCGTGTGTTGTTTAAGTAAACCTGAGCGCAACTATACGGTGACGGAGCAAGAATGTCTCGCGGTCGTCTTCGCTGTCCACAAGTTTCGCCCGTATATCTACGGACGCCGATTCTCAATTGCCACCGACCATCACTCGTTATGTTGGCTCACCGGACCACGCGACCCAACCGGCCGTCTTGCTCGTTGGGCCATACGATTACAAGAATATGACTTTGAAGTGTGTTACAAGAGCGGTCGTCGTCACGCTGACGCTGATTGTTATCAAGGCTTCCCCTTTCGACGCGTGTGACGCAGACAATTTCGATGAATACCTAGTAGTTGTTGACCCTCTATTTCCTGACCTTACCACCTTTCGCACGGAGCAACGCAGCGACACCAGTCTGGCTCCTCTATTATCTCTGAAGCGAATGGTCAACGCCGCTACGTTGTAAAGGATGGCATTCTTTACAAGTAAATTATTCTGGCATGGGTGCCCGTTTGCTTGTAGTCGTACCGACAAGCTTGCGACGTGATGTGCTCCAAGTAATGCACGATGACCCTACACCTGGACATATGGGATTTTCCAGGACGTTTCGGCGCACACAAGAACCTTTCTTCTGGCCAAAGATGCGCCAAAGTGTAGCAGCGTACGTTGCGAGCTGTGAACTGTGTCAACGCTACAAGCGCCCAACTAGCGGCCCCCCGGACTTCTGCATCCCATCACGCCCCCTGCTTCACCGTTTGAGGTAGTTGGTGTTGACCTGCTCGGCCCTCTGCCGCGATCAACGACAGGCAACCGGTGGATTATAGTATGCGTCGATCACCTGACACGCTATGCAGAAAGTGCGGCGATTCGTGCAGCAACGGCCGCTGAAGTTTCACACTTCATGCTCTCATTCGTCATTTTACGCCATGGATCCCCTCGTCTTATTATCAGTGATCGTGGCCGGCAATTTGTTGCCGATGTGGTTGAAGAGCTTCTCCGGCTTTCTACGTCTCATTTTCGTCACGCCACCCCGTACCACCCATAGACTAACAGTTTAACTGAACGACCAACAGAACTCTCATCAACATGCTTGCGATGTATGTTGATTCCGCTCACAAAACTTGGGACACTGTGCTGCCTTTCATAACTTTCGCCTACAATACCGCAAAACACGAGCCACCGGATACAGCCCATTTTATCTCCTATACGTCCGCCAACCACGTACAGCTCTCGATTCTATCCTGCCGTTCTCGGAAACCGCCGAAACTTCTCTGGCTGAAACACTTTGCCGCGCAGAAGAGGCCCGGCGCATCGCCCGCCTTCGTACTTTTGCCTCCCAAGAACGCTCTAAAACCCGTTATGACGAGCGCCATCAGCACGTATCGTACGAGAAGGCGATTTGGTGTGGCTATGGACGCCACTTCGGAAGCGCGGCCTATACCAAAAGTTCTTGGCCCGTTACACCGGCCCCTTTGTCGTTATGGCACGTCTCAGTGAGTCACGTACGTGATTTGTCGACTCTTGTCTACTGGCCGCCGCTCAAGCAAGACCAACGTCGTCCATGTCGCCCGTCTTAAACGTTTTCACCACCGGAACTCCAACTGACTCGCCCGGTGGGCATCGTCTGCAAAGGGGGGAATTGCTACGCTACGGGAGGACGCTTGAAAGTGAAGGAAGACGACGTGAGTTCGGACTGTGACATCATCGGTCCCTAGGCCTCTCGCATCCATCATTTTCCATTAATAAACACATCTCGCCGTAACAATATAATATATAATATATATATATATTATATGGAATCTTTAATAACAGTTGTACTTGAAGAAACTTTGGGTGACCTTGCAGAATTGATCACTGCAGTGAAAGCCATATAGGAGTATTTACAAGACCTCATAGTAGTAGACAGAGCAATTCACAGCCTGCGTTTCCTCGCAATTATATAGACACTCCAGGCACATTTCCGCTGTCGTCATCGCCGTGATGTTCCGTATAAAGTTCAACAACCATATGAATCAGCGATTCAAACACTGTGGGTGCGAGAAAAAGCATGTAACAGTGCGCCGAAAAGAATGGCGGCTTGACTGGCAGTATTTTTCCAGGCGTTCAATATTCGCGTTAGTTGGAGGTCGTGTGATCAGACGCGCGCTTGGGAAGGAGAGCGCGCGTCTTCTCCTCTAGCCCTGCCGTAGCTGCGATTGACTGCGCGCGGCTGACACGCGCCCCGCGTGCCGTTTCTTATTGTTGGTAATCATTGGCGGTGGCAATGATCAAGGGCGAGCAGGGATGGCTTCTAACTTCATGCGCGCTGTCTCCTTCTCAAGCTCTGTTTCCGCGCCCTAGTAATGAAGATCGCGCAGTCTAAGTCAAGAGACAGGGGTAATTGGAGATCGCTAATATAGAGGCCGTCCTGTAGTGGACATAAAGATGGGCAGATTATGACGATGAATATTATTTTTGGAGGCTTGGTGAATCGCGCGGCTGTACGAACCATTCGCCGCCGCTGGCAGCGTTGTTCATAATGCCAGCGCTGTCATCCAGGGAGATATTTATAGGTTTACATGGTTAGTGCATTACACTGTGCTTGTTATTTCAGTATAAGTGAATGTTTAGTGCAATCTATATGGCCGATTCAACTACACATAGACTAGTGTAAGGGCCGCACTTTTCTGTCGCGATTTTTATGAACCTTGCATGGGACCGGGCCATTTGATCAAATTTTTCCAACTACGAGTGCGAAATCCACCGTATACTTCCGCGATCACCTCCTCTTGCCATCTAGTAGTGACGCACGAAAGTACGCTGCACAGGAAAATTCGCTGTTGAGCGCGATCGGAATCAGCGCACCGAACGCGATTGCTTCTCGTTGCATTTAAATAGTAATAAATAATTAATTAATTATTAATTTATTGATTTATTATATTACTCTCAGTTCCCGAGGGCATTACAGAGAGGAGTGTTCTAACAATAAATTGTTAATCGCAACTTTGAAAGCGGCAGGGTCTTCGATTGCAATATTGGCTCTCGAGTTGGGGGTTACAGGGTGCGGCCTTTACACGGTTTCATACGGTAAGAATATTCCATCGACCCGCCGGGGTGGCTCAGTCAGCTAAGGCGTTGCGCTGCTGAGCACGAGATCGCGGGATTGAATCCCGGTCGCGGCGACGCATTTCTATGGAGGCGAAAATGCAAAAACGCCCGTGAGCTTGCGTTTTAGTGCACGTCACTACGGAGCCCGCCACTACGGCGTGCCTCATAATCAGAACTCGTATTGGCACGTAAAACCCCAGAAAGAAGAACAATCTTCAATCATGTAATTCCTTTACTTCGCTATCAACTAATACTGCATCGCCCTACCGGCGAACTGCCGCCTCTCTCTATTTTCCCCCCGTTTTCTTTTATTTTTTAATTTGTTTATTTTTTAATGTTCGAGTATAGGCGCTGCTGCTCAATGCTATTGATTTTGATTTCGAATGAATCCGGTGTCGCTTCATATCGGTTACTGAGGGAATTATATGTACTTATGACCTCTGCATGCAGTGACGATGTTCCCATCCTAATAAATATTGTAAATTAATAAAAACTGGTTTTTTCCATGAATCGTTAGCATTGGCTACCGGAAAGAGAAGCAATATTCAGACACATATAATTCACGTGCATTTCAAACGCCGTTGATAAAAGGCTCTGCCGAAGGAGTCACTTAGTCTGCAGTTTTTTTTTCCATGGTCAAAAAAGCACGCAAAGCAATTTGAAGCGAGGTGAACATACAGCAACATATTCATTCTCTAGGCATAGGCTATGCCTACTATTAGAAATAATTGTTAGTTGACTACCTCCTTCTCTATAAAAATATATTACGCTTTGTCCTGTGTATATTTATTTAAGAATATTGTTTGTGCATGATGTTCACAGTGGAAATAAAAAAAAGAACTTCACGCAGAGAAACTCCTCTGGAAGTTGTCTAAATATGCGCAAACATTGTGGCACTTGCTCATCTCCACGCAGCCCGTGGTCATTATCAGTTTTTCACACTTTTTCCGGCCAGTACAAACGACAGCGCTGCGGCGACGCGAACAGGTGTCCACGGCGGCGCAAGTTACATTGATAACGTAAGCAAAGTAGTGCAGGTGGCGGCGCCAGATGCGCTGATGACGTTCCGATCATGATAAGCCGTTGTCGAACCATTATGAAGCGTGATCCAAGGACCCCGGCGGCGGCACGGACCGATCAAACGGATGCGGTAAACGTTTGCATAAAATTTCAAACACGGCCGCGCGGAACGTATCTTCAAAGCGATCCGCAAAGCGGACAGAGTACCGACTGCGGAGTACTCCGCGCACCGTGTTTTCGCTGCCCCGCGTTGAAGAGAGAGCGCGGGCCCCATATCTTGAAAGCGATCGTCTTACGCGAAGGACCGACGGGCGGACTGGCAGACAGTTTTCTCGTGCATAGAAGTGCTTGCGCCTCTAAAAGGTTGAAGTGAAAAAATACGCATTGAGGTAGCCGCCGCGGGTGCTTCTAATGCGCTCGTCCTCCTGTTGTCAGGATTTGCAGAAATAAAGCAAAGCATGAATTAAAAGCCGTGCACGTCCGCGCCAACAAGATGCAGTAAGCTTTTAGCCACAATAAAATATAAGTGACTAGGTTCGGTCATGACACTTTAGGTCATGACCACTTCCTTGGGACACTTCCTTGGAAGACTTCGGAAGTGGCTCGGGCCCGGAGCCCGCCGTAGTCTGCGCCTATGAATCCGGGCACCATACGCTCGCGGTCTGACATGCGGCCATTTTGGCGAAGTTTCGCGTGAATCGGAACCGGACGTATCGGCGTGTACGGCTGACCACACTTCTGAATCTGTGCCAAGCTCGCTATGTTCACGCAGTGCCAGTCAACGCTTTCGGCAGTCCACTTCGCCGCGTCCGGTGCCGAGTCAAAGTGAAACCAATTTAGGACTCTCCCATCATGGTCGAGTTGGTTTCCTAAGCATACTGCGGAAAGCTGGTGTAGGTTAAAGGACTGGAACTGCCTTCTCGCATGAACGAGCCTAACTATAGGCGGAGTCCAAAATCAATCTACAATGTTGCTTCCCTTATTTTTTCCACATTCTCACTATTCAGTATTTCGACGTGTATGGTCCATTGTTTAAGGAAACACCAAATTAATTTTTGAGGGCTAGAAGGAGCCGCATTTTAACAAGGAAACTTCGAAATATTTTTATGAGCGCGTCACATCAGTCACACTAGTCACACTTTTCTAATTTTCTTTACTCGTTCGAGTGATGTTAGTTTGAATGCCAATTATGTGTTGTCTTTAAGACTGAAACGTACTGTACAGATTTTCTTTTTGTTATGCACTATCTCATGCCGAGGCAGGACCTGCAACCTTTCATTGCTACTTTCCAGGTAAAGTATTCGATGAAATGGGGGCGACCCCAAAAGTTGAGTTCATCAAGGAGTATCGGTGAGTACTCTCTCTCGGCCATTCTTTGAGTTGGTCGGTCTTTGCATGTGACACAAAATGATCAATGCAGTATTTTGACCAGCGTAATTCCTCCAGAGCCCATCCACAGCTGTTATCGAATTTTCACTGAATTTAATTTAGTCTTACATACAAACATGCTGTTGCACTGACGCAGTACTCAGCTTGTGGAATGGCTAGTGCAATGTACAACTATAGCTACTATAACATATAGTTGCAGCTAGCACTAAAGTTAGGCGCACATAGTTGCAGGTTGCAAGTTGTAAAGTGTATATTGACCTGCAAAGACAAAGTTGACTTATATTCTGACAGGTATCTTGCAGAAGTACAATGTTGACGGAATAGGTATCCCTGTATAATTTTTAAGACCTGAAATAACCTGACTGTTCCACATTACATTTTCAAAATCCAGATAGCTCGCAGTGCGACCTGAGGATACCACTGATTCATGAGGTTCCCAAAGCAGCACCCGACTAAGACAGATGCATTCAGATTAATTTTGACTGACCTGGATCCTTTCGCATGTACACAAATCTCAGTACACGTGCGCTTTTGCCGCTTGCCTTTATCGAAATAGAGTCGCCGCGGCTGCGAATCGCACCCGCAACATCGTGCTCAGCGACAGAACATCATAGACACTGGGTGGTTCCACGAGAGATCGAAATAGGGCGGAAATCATATGCACAAGATTTGACAATTTTTTATATATATTGGAGCGATAGCTTTCTGTAGCCGCGTTTACATGATTGCGACAACGGGCGCATCCCATCGCATCACGTCAGCTTTCAAGCGCATCTCATCCATGTAATCGGGGCTGATGCGTTAGGAAAGCGCGTCGCATTAGTGCGCCAGACGGGGTGGATTGAGACGAGTATGTCGACTTTCGCAGTGCACCTAAACGGCGATCGAATCGCATAAGGAATTATGGGAAAAGCAATTTGCAGCGAATGTGCTGCACTCGCCAAGCTGCGGGACAGCAATATCGCTGACAAAATGGCGACCCAGAAGTCGACGCCGGAAGCGCTGCTTTGGCTACAATGTGTGACACGTGTGCCGCCGTCATCGCACCAGGGATGGCGGCGGCACACGGTATACACATCGCACACGTTGCGCAAAGTATAATGCGCAACATGTCAACGCTGGCGCGTCGCATTACTCGTGATGCGCTAGGAAATCTGATGCAGTTTGGATAGTAATGTGTGAAGTTTGATTACTAATGAAATCTCTCAGGAATGTTTTAAAATCCTGCTCTAAAACTCTTCAAGTAGTCCATATAAACTTCTTGCAACATGTTGCCTCAGATAGGGCAGTCGAGCACCGCTGCTAATTAGTAAATAGAAAGGAATACAAGCAAGAGTGCCCTCTAAACTTAACGTCGTGTTTGATGTCATAAGTAAATGCCAGGGGAAAATTTTTTTAAGACGGTCATTTTCAATCGCATGCAAGAGCACGCGTTTCGATGTACTTATAAAAATGATTCCGTGCCTAAATAATTTTGTTACGATCCAAAGATATCCTTTTATTGGAATAAAGGAATACTTCAACAAAGCTACGTTTTTGTTTGGCGTCTCCATTGCCCTTTCTGGCTTATATGTTGGGTATGCCGCTACATCCTGACAATTCCCACTCTTGCACCACATGCAACGTCATCGCAAAGATAATAATGCAAACAAATAAGGGTTTTCGATGTGGTCACTGTCTAAATATTATATACTGAAGGCAATTTCACTAAGTATGCGTTCATATTAAAGCAGCAATAGTCAACCGATTTATTTAACTATTCAAGTTTTGCAACCACTAGACTTCGGAGGCTGCAAAGTGCTGCACCGTTTTTCTTAGGAAAAAAAAAAATCAATTGTCGCTTGTTTGATCTTAAACAACTACACCTAATGGGTATTTCGCAAAATAGGCTTTTCCCTCCCGTAGAAGTATCGAACCACCCTAGCTAACTCTCCGAAGCGTCTACATTTTACATAAAACAAAAATACAGACTGCTTATAACCATGTTTTTCGTGTTTTACATCGCTAGTATTTCCAAACAGCATTGTTAACGAAAACAATCCATTTAGTGCGAGGGCCTCGGGTATTTTTTTTCTCGTAAGGTATACACTCACTGAAAATCAAAGGTAACCTTCGCACTAGGGAATCATGAAAGTATGCTATATTAAAAGTCAATGAAATCTAATTTATGAGGTTTCAGCTCTGCACTTCGTTTTCTCGTGAAACCACCTTACTTACCCAACACGCCTTGACCCAAGAAACATTTGTACTGAATACGAAAACATTTGTACCTTTTCAATACCCTAGCCGGAAAAAAAAACGTGTTAGACAATTCATAGCAAGATAGTGGTCTTCGAATTTTTCGTCATGTATCCTTAGTAAACTTCCTCGTCTGGGTATTTCACCAAGCTATGTACCCAACTGTGCTGTGGCTGCTGGGCGCAAGGAGAGGTGGTGCCAGTCAAGCTGCTGTTCATGCAGCTTTTTTCCCTCCTTCCTCGTCACATTTTGCGCAATCTCTGTGCGTTTTTGTGTGAAATAAATGCCAATACGAGTACCTGCGTGGGAGCCTACAGGGCTGACATTGCTGTTCTACACAGCCAAGCACAAACAGAAGATATGGACATTATTGCACAGCAACCGGGAACTGGCGAAGCTGTTAAACGTGGCCAAGGAGACTGTTGTCTTCTAGAGAAGCGTCGAGAGAAAGAAAAGGTCATAAGAGACTTGGCCCTACCACAGGTGAGATGCCCAAAGCAAGGAGTCCCCTGCCGTAACTTGACAATATCCCCATATGGATATTATGGATATCCCTCTCGCTATGTGTCTTAGGTAGATCTTGCGCAGAACAAATAGGTGATTAACTCATTACAAGAAGTGCAAGGACAGCACTCTTAAAGGGCCCCTGAACCCCAGAGGTCGAAATTTAGTTGTGGGTTGCAGTTGTGCACGAGTCTACAACGAACATGTAGCCGCGAGAATTTTTCGAAATGGTGCCGTAATAGCGGAGTTACACGCGTTTGATGATCGAAAAACTGCCTTGCTCGTTTCGCTCTTTCCTTCGCTACCCCTCATCGGCTGGTCTCCCCTCCTCGCCGAGTGCTTCTCGAAAGGTCACGTGACATACGTCATCGCCAACGCACTTCTCAAAACACTGCCTACTTCGGTTAAGGCACGTCCACGCTAGCCATGTTAGCGGCACATAAGGACGGCAAACCGGCCTCCAGTGCTGTAGAACGTCTGCCGCGCGAGAGGTGTTCAAAGTAACGGCAGTTCGACCTGCCCCCGCCCGCTGCACGATCAACGGGCCAATCGACGACCGCGAAGCTGCGCGCCTCCGCCACCGGCAACGAAAACATCGGATGCAGCTGAGAGCAGCAGTGCACGCCTACCGACGGGAGACGACCGGCTCGGCTGTGCTCGCATCGCAGCCGACGGCGCCGCTAATATCAGCGTATTTTTCTTCTTTGTGTACAGTTATTGCAAAGAGCGTTAGCAACGATATGAAAATATTGCGGCTTGTGAGCGCCGGTAATTCATTTCGAAGCGCCGTCCGCTTTAGCTTTGAAGGGAACCGGAAAAGGCCTAGCGACGATATCGGCGCCGTCGAGCGATCACCGGCGGTGAGGCTGCGCACAAATGAGTCCCGGTCTCATCCTCTCTACGTACGGCCAAGAAATCTCGCCGCTCGCGAGCAAAACCGCTGTCGACCGGCGGCCCGCAATGGCAAACGGCGTGCGGCGAGTTAGCATGCCGGTAACGTGGACGTTGACTCGGCGCTTCTCGGCTACCCGCTGTTGCTGCGGTGCCGGCGTGTGTTGTGCGAAGCGTGCCGCTATAGACCCTGTGTTGCGCGCACGTCTGGAAAGGCCGACACTGTTCGCACAGTTAATCAGACCGCTAAGCATGACTGTGTTGGAACACGAGCGATTTGGCCCTCGCGTTGCGGGCTGCAATTACCGATGCGCAAGCGCGCACAAGCGAGCAACACGGCGAGGACGAGCAGGGAGCGCGGTACCTGCTAGCAGACAAACCGGAAGTCGTCAGTTCTTGTTCGACCAATGGAGATCGTTTCCACGTTGACATCACCAGATTCCCCTGCTGACATCATGACGACCGCTGGGGTTACCGGAAAAGCGAGGGGAGAAGGACGGCATTGTTTTTTTGATTTTGTGGCGTCCCGCGGCGCGTAGTGCTGCAGCGTTTGGCATAGTTGATCGTGACGGCATGCTGAACTCGATGCGCGTGTTTACTTGAAATGTTCAAAAATATCTGAGGTGGTTTAGGGGCCCTTTAACATCTTCTGGCAGTACCATATATATATATATATATATATATATATATATATATATATTTTGCTGAATGTTGTGGAAGTAGTAGTCACCTTTGGCAGTAGTCAATGAACAAAACGTTTCATGGGGTTCTTACGTTTTACTACTTTTAGGACAGTTTTTGTGCAACTGCAGCCAACCTGGCTTCCAACGCTGCGCAAGGTTGTGCATGTTTGTACCGTAGCCAGGTCTCAATCATCAGTAAGTCGAAGGATACGACAAGCGCCAGTGTTACTATAGCCCATGCATGAATCGTTGTCATTCCGCCCAACTGCTTCAGCCATTAAGGGCGTGCTTCTTAAGTACACTCTTCAAAGATGTTCGAACAAGACTGTTGTTATTTAGCGCCGTTTCAGGCTAGAACCACCTCAGGTGCGACTACCATCACACCAAATACAAGTGTCTGCAATGAATTGCGCCAAATTTCTAGACTACAGGATCCCCTGCCAATGAACAGAATTAATGTTGTCGCGTTAAGTACAGAAAGTTTCTTCTGTTTAAGCCACTAACTAGTTCAGACATTATAGCGGTCCATAAAGCTGTCATATAGTTGCCTGCGACCTCCCTCGAATGGAAGCATTCTGTTTGCATCCCATTTGTATCCCATTCCGAAACTAGCGGATATCGCAAGCAACATTGGCAAACTCCAACTGATATCGCTGACTTCAACGCATGTAAGCTTTTCTAGCGCTCGGGTTGGCACGGCTCACGTACTACCTCGAAAAAAAAAAAACTGCGGCTTTTATGATGCGGCCCCGACAGGCTTCCGACCAGGCCTGTGCCCGGGCAGCCTCTCCTGTTGCGGCCGCTATTGAGAGGGCGCCGGGTCCGGCTAAGTACCCCTGCTGTTTTTGTGAGAGTGGACCAAAAAAAGGCATTCTATACTGTCGTACACTCGGAGATTTTATAAGCTCTACAGAATACACCGATTAGCACACAGATGACGACCCGCCGTGGTTGCTTAGTGGCTATGTGTTGGGCTGCTGAGCACGAGGTCGCGAAATCGAATCCCGGCCACGGCGGCTGCATTTCGATGGGGCCGAAATGCGAAAACACCCATATACTTAGATTTAGGTGCCCGTTAAAGAACCCCAGGTGGTCCAAATTTCCGGAGTCCCCCACCACGGCGTGCCCCATAATGAGATCGTGGTTTTGGCACCAAAAACCCAATTATTTAATTAATTTTAACACAGATGACGAACTGCATACTAATCGTTCCCCGCAGGCTGCACGTTCGAGATGAAATCAAGCTTCGAAATAACCTAAGTCCTTACCGAACGACAGGGGAGTACCGCAAGGATTCATCCTGGTGAGGGTACTCTTTAACGTCGTGGTGGGAGACTTGGCGATATGTTTCGAAAAAATTCGAAATCTCGACCTTATGATCAACGCAGGGTGGACGTAAAAGTATGGCGCTAATAACAGAAGTTCGAGACAACGCCCAACGAGCCTTGAAAACCACTGATGGCTAACTGCCCTCCACCGGCTTGCAGCCGTCTTCAGAGAAGACGAATTTTGTCCTCGTGGGAGGCTGCCTCTTGAACGAGAAAAGGTTAACCTTACCGTGGCAGGTCAGCCTATTTTGGCGGCCAACTGAACGATCGGTCGCTTGGATACGACAGCTGAAGCCAACGCGGCGCCAGCAGCTCCACCTAATACGTGATATCGGAAAACGCTTCGGTGGGGTCGGAGTGCGAAGCATCAAGAGTTGCCTGGCGACCTTAACATAGAAGGCGTGTGATGGAGCGGCGTACTTTGCCTTGAACTAAACTCATCGCGAACTGCCCGAAGCTTTCTTGAATGCCTACGAGCTATAACCAGCCTGCCGAAGCGTACTCCAGGTGATGAATGGTATACATATTTTGCCTTGCCATCACTCAGAGACATCATCGAGGCACGCAACAAGGCTCACGAGCTACACCAGCAAAATACGAAGGTAGGCAGAAGATTGTTTAGCCTACCGCCCAACCCACCAGGTCTAAACACGCCGGTTCTCCCTCGACTACGGGAATCAAAGCGAGTCATCACCGTTAAAGGTACAAAACCACTTTAAAAGGTTCTGTATTGACGCGCACGACGCAGAGCGTACAGCAACGAATTCTCGCGATAATGCAGTGTTTACAGACACAGCATAGGAATCCTCAATCCGACTCACAACAATCACATCACATTACCTTACCACTCACTCACATCACCGCATGGTAAATAGAGACATGAACCAGTATTACTATTAACCTAGCACGGTTCAGCTCAAACTGTCCGCGATCTTATGCGTGGTTCATAAGGTGTATGACGAAGCGCGCCAGGGTATACGTTAAACCGGAGAATGCACAGTAATTTATACAAACAGCAGAAAAGCGATTAGCGGCTAGGCAAGACACCCAGAGTGGACACGATATATCCTGTGACAAAGATGGTCACCTTGACGATTTAAGGAGCGCATTGTTTTGATGTAACGGTGGACTGGGTGCGGAGACACACCGGAAGCATCGGCAACGAAGTTTCCCATGCATTCGCGAACGAGAATTCTGAAGACCACTCCGTCTCGGTACCTTAGACCCTGCTTGCACCGAACGACCCGAACCCCACAGCGCGAATCGCTGCGGAAAGGCAAAACGACGCCGCGCTCTCAAGGCACATTTCCTTTCAACGAGCATCCACTACTGCTTGGCGCTCCAGGTCTAACACATAAGGTCCGGACGGGACGGG
Source organism: Dermacentor silvarum (assembly GCF_013339745.2). Lineage (NCBI taxonomy): Eukaryota > Metazoa > Arthropoda > Arachnida > Ixodida > Ixodidae > Dermacentor > Dermacentor silvarum. The sequence continues at coordinate 369,673,861 of NC_051154.1, read as the reverse complement.
TCCGGAGGATAGACGATAGCATCGCTAAATGGCGGACAACAGACGATAACCTAACACAGCCGTCGACAGTGACGACGAAAGTTCACGAGAAGCAGAAGCCACCGAATCAGTTACAGGTTTCATGTGCACATTGCGCGCAAAAATAGGCATATGCATTGGCACTGCTCCGGATACAATGACTTGGCAACAATACCTGAGACCAGATGTCACCTCCTTTGAAGACCCGTCTCCCAAATAACGACAGCTGAGCCGATACACGCTGTTCTCTCTCTGGAAGTTTGTACATGAGGCGGACGTCCATCGTCGCATGCGATTCCCTTCCCTGAACCCCACCCTATTTAAGCCGAGGCGCCATACTGTTTAATAAACATATTTCATTGATTCATTCATTCATTCATGCAGAGCTGCTATGTGGTATCATGTGCTAAGGTGTCCTTCCGAAACGCAGTTGTTTCGATTGGTGGAGACCAACCAGCAGCTCATTGGAATCGTGGCCAAAAATCAGGAGCGCGCTGTCGAGATGATGGAAGCCATAATGACGCCCGGGTATCACTTGACCCTGCAAGGGCCAGCTGTTGACCTGACAGGCCACGACGAAAGGTGGGCGTTTTGCTTTGTGTACTGATTCATTCAGATGCTCAGTGTGGGTATGTGTGTGTCAGATTCATTAACACCACAAAAGCGAATCTTTTAAAAAGAGACGGCAAAGGTGTTCATGAAAACAATAAAACAACAATGGCACAATTATAGTGGACGCTGTATATTAATAGACTGCTTTTCTATGTTAGGTTGGTGACGCTAATGCTGCAATAAGGACATTCGCTTAGCGACGCACTGTTCCTATAACTGAGCAGGCGGCAAATGAGTGGGAATTTTCAATAACGCTGTTAATCCCGCACAGAGAAATAGGGCAGTGTATCTATTTGGTCACAGTAGCTGTGCAAACATTCACGATGGCAGTATAGGAAAAGAACAACACTGGGAATGGAGGCAGCGCAGCGTGTACCTATGTTTTTTTTTTTGCATGTTTTTCGCATTGTGAGAGTATTGAACACATGATAGTGGTTGGGTTATTAACGCCCAAAACAATGTTGTTTGAATAAGTTCGTGAGGGCGCTGAATGTCCTACTGTATCAGGTTGCTTCGTAGTGGTAGATTTCGTAGGAGACCCATAACTCGTGTTCTTTTTGAAGGAAAAACTGTTGAGCATCTTGGTGCACGCTCAGAATTTCCTATAGAATTAGTGAGACCTGTTAGTTAGCCTATAATTGTTTAGTTAGGAAGTGGACCGCATTTTCCGGTAAAAAACGCTGTCACATGGCTGCAGGTATGAAATTCAGGGCATTAAATCGTGGTGTCATTTTTGTTTATTTTCGGAGCATATATCCTTCTCATTAGCTGTTCCATCATCATTATTTATAGAAGGTGAACTGGAAGTGCAGTCTTGTTGTTTATCCGAGCGTTAAAGCAGCCCGCTAATACGCGCAAGGTTGCCGCGTGACTAGCCGCTCGAGGCACTTTGCCTATTCGCGGGCAGCCTCATGGTCGGAAAAACAATTATGTAGCACGTATTGAGTGACAGAAAGCTGTATCGGGAGTTTCTCATATTGCTCAACAATTTTCTCATTTACAATTTTCATCTAATTATAATAATTGTGAAGTTGATTATTTAATTAGGACTAATTATTGATTAGGCTAAATGCAAAAAATTGTCTGAGTATCTGAAAGCGACGGCAAACAGCATTACCTTCGTTCTATTCAGCTACGTAGCATCTGAATATTTTTAAGTTTGGCTTAAGTTAAGTGAAACACCCTGTATTTCCTAATAAACGGCCTAGATAAATGAACTGTTGCACACACTGTAGAGGCTGATTGCCAATCCTCAATACTCGCTCTCTTGCCAGGCTACTGAACAGTGATGTTGCCTTCTGTAGATTATTATTGCGATAGCGATTATATGCACATTTCAACCGGATTTCTGCCGTCGGCGTCGCCGTCACCGTGAGGTTCCGTATAAAGTCCAAGGGCGATAAAATCGTCGCCGCGCGCCGTATGCGCGAGCGAAAGCGCGCGGGGGACGCGCGCTATCACGGAGAGCGAACGCACGGCGGAAAGCAAACGCGACCGTCGCGCGAAAGGCCGTGGAGGTATGGAGGGAGGGAAGCGGGGCGACACTGTGCTCCGGCACCAAAGGCGTATCTTGCAACCGGGTGGAAGGGAAACTTGCCACTTAATCTCCCACGCGAAAGCAAGAAAGCGGCAAGGCCGCGCGGGAGGGGGGGGGGGGGCGCAGTTTCTACTCTGCCAACAACTGCGCTCGTACTTTGCCCGCGGCTGTGGCAGTCGCCCGCACCGTCTGTTATCTCCACACGGCTCTGACCTTTGTATGCGCTGTACATTCGCCGCTCAGTTTCCGTTGAAGCGATAGACCGCACGAACTTTCGCCCGCAGCGGCGGCTGCGCTTGCTGCCAGCTTTTGACAGTCGTCTGCGGTCATTCAGTGTGATCTATTCATATTTGCTTGGGCGCGCTGACACCACGGTTGGTAATTCAGTTAGTAAGCGAATGTGTCCCAGTTTTTCACCGAAGAATTACTCTCCCTACTCCAATAGCTCTCTACTAATTGCTATCGCAATTATTGCTTCGCCTTTCGTGCGAACTGCGACATTTTTGCCACACCTCCAATCGCCTCTTACTAATCTTTATTGCGGACATGTTTACTTTGTCCCTCCTATCCCTGAACCCAAGGGCTTCAAGGAGGCCTGAGTCGCCTAAACTGGCAGCTGGGTCTTCACATTCGAATAAATCATGTTCCATCGTTTCCACAGCTTTACCGCAGCAAGGACATGCATCTTCGTCCTTGGTGCACCTGACTTTATAACTACGCGATCTAAGGCATCCTGAAACTAAACACTTGAAACTTACGCAGCGTCACGCCGGAGCACAGTGGTCTACGCCAGGACGATGTTGACCACGTGATGACCGCCTTAGAGCTGCAACCGCCGTCTGAGCGCAGCTACGCACATTTCGCCACCAGCCTGGAACCCCTGGACGCGCTGCGCGAGGTCACTGTGGCCAGCGCCAGGGGCGACGGTACGCTCGAGTCACTGGTCAACTTCGGGCACATGAAGCCCGCTAGTGAGAGGTAAGCGGAGTATGCTGCTTACTCTCTGTCATAGTGTAATACGCGCCTAAATGGACACTGAAGAAAACACTGGATCCGGTAGATCAATAAGATATTCTTGAACAACTCTATTTTGTTGATTTCGCGGTAATATGTGTAATAGGTGTATTATTAGCAGAAGAAATGAAAGCCAGAGTTTTATTTTTAAATATCGTGAAGAAACTCCAGTGGTGGTGCGTCAGTGTTACGTCACTATTGCAAAGTCCCTACGTCACTATGGCTATCGGTCCAGATATCTGTATAATAATGATTATTTGAAGGAAAATAAAGCACAAGCAAAAAAAGTATTATTTTCAACCCTACTGTTGCATTTTGTCGGCCAAAATCCTAAATCATTTGTTGAAAGTCATCGCCATTATTGATGAATAGGACAATGTCGTATGCAAACCGTAGGTTGCTGAGATTTTCGCCATTTATCCTCGCTTTTAATCTTTCAATTTCTAATAGCTTGAATCCTTCTTGTAAGCATCCAGTGAATAGTATTGGAAAGATTGTGTCTCCATGCCTGACACGGATATTTCCGTGGTCGTTGTAGAGAAATACGGCAGTGGTGGAGTCTTTCTAGATGTTTGCTAAAATATTCACATATGCTTCCTTTACTCCTGACTGCACAATGCCTTCATAACTGCTGGTATCTATATTGAATCAAATGCCTATTGGTAATCTATGCAACGATATAGAGAGGTAAATTGTATTCCCCAGATTTCGTAATTACCTGATTTATGACATGAATGAAATTTATTGTAAACTATTCTTTCCTGAAGGCTGCCTGTTCCCTGATTTGGCTGAAGTCAAGTGTTGCACACATTTTATAGCAATTGCTATAATGTATATTTTGCACAATACTGAAAGCAAGCTAATGGGCCTATAATTCCTAAATTCGTTATCGTCCCCCGTCTTATGGATTAGTATATTTTGGCATTCTTCCATCTCTAATACATTTCACGTCTTCAGACATTATGTAAAAACTCCACATTATACAATAGCAATCCGCAAACACAATTTAAGGGTTGTACATAATAGTTTACAAGTAGCGAGTACACGATGCTTAGGCCACTTAAGAATAGTGTCATTGGCGCTGCACACAGATGGCAACCAGACTATTCTTTGGATATTTGGAGCACTGGATTCATAACGTCTGTCAACTTTGGGACCGCTGCTTCTACAATCATTGCCAACTAGTCCTGGCGATACGATCTTTCAGTACAGTCAAACCTCGTTAAAACCAAGTCGCATTCGACATGGAAATGCATTTGTTTATGTGATATCTGTTATAAGCTATATTCGTTGCATCTTGATATTGCCAATAAACAATTTAGATTTACTTCGGTATATCCCATTATTTTTTATTCCAATGTTTGTTATATGAGGTTTGACTGCAAATGTACAATTACATAACGTGCCGTGCAAGAAAGCGAAAATGTAATCATAGCGGCCCTTTCTTCGAACGTATTCAAATAGGCAACAACCTTAAATGTGAAGTGTCATTTATCGAATGGCTACAAGGGCCATCCGCAATCTTGGTTACTGTACGGCAAAATAGAACTACTCGCTCAACAGAATGCGCGATGATCGTGATATTTTATTGCGATAGCAATTATATGGACACTCCAAGCCCATTTCTGCCGTCGACGTGAGGTGCCGTATAAAGTCCACGGGCGATAGAATCTTCGCCGCGTGTCGTATGCTCTACGTGCGAATGAAAGTGTGCGAGGGTGAGCAGCGAATGGAAAAACTTTACTGAGAAAAGCACCTGCGAGGATGCCGACCCGGGCTTAGGCCACCCGGGGATTGTTTGCGGTGAGGCATATCCTTTTCACTGTTGCCCGGGCCAGCTGAATTGCCCAAAGTTAGTCGTGTGGATCCGAGCTAGTCAGAGCGCTTAGCCATCGCTCCTAGAGAAGGTCCGGTTCTATGTTGTCCTCTCTATATATATTGCTCTGATATCTGTGTATTTCCATAAGGGGTGCACCATGTCTGCGTTTTCGTGCTTGCAGAGATTGCAGCTCGCTTCTGGGTATTTTCTGGAATTTACTCTCAGTGTACTGGATTTCGGAAAGTTCTAGTTTGCAACCTTCTCCAATCTGTTTCACGAGATGTGTCTAGTTGTTTCTGCGGTTGTGGGTATACTTCTCTTGGTTTCTTAGTGTGTCAGTATGTCGTGGTAGACGGGACCAGTCTGTCCCTGTGGTCTTGTATGGCTACTCGTCGTCGTCGCCTCCTCCGTCTAACCCATCGCCTCCGCCGCAGTCGTCACTCTCTCCGCGCGGGGTGCGGGGTGTCGGCCGTCACTGTCCGAGTCGCGGTGGGTTAGTTCTCGCGCGGCTCGGTGAACCTTATCGTTGAGTCTGGGAGGGGTGCTCGGGTCTTCTGTGGTTACATCATTTGAGATATTTGGGTGTGATTTTGCCGTTCTTGGAGTCTTCTGCTCTGCGGTTCAGGATTTTGACCACCTCGGTGGAGACCTAGCCGTTTGTGAAGCTCATAATTGTCGTCTTGGAGTCGTTGATTATTGTTCTGTCTTGTTGCCGACCGTTCATTACAGCCACTGCA